>NC_068988.1:12963206-12975067 GCF_001194135.2 Octopus bimaculoides | reverse complement strand
TATATATATACATATAGATATAATATATATATATTTGTGTGTATATATATATATATATATATATATACACACACACACACATATATACATATATATATATATATATGTGTGTGTGTGTGTGTGTTGTACTTTAGCACAGGGTTATGAGTCCATGCTAGGATAAGATACACCCACGCACTCTCTTAACACCAGGGAGTAGAGTGCACATAACATCTTTTTTCTAAGATCAGAGGAATAAAAATTCTTAGACTTTTCACAAGATCAATCACTGTAGATAATTTATGAGAATTGCAATTGTCATCATCATTTAACGTCTGTTGTCCATGCTGGTATGGGTTGGACAGTTTGACTGGGCTGGCATGCTGGAAGGCTGTACCAGGCTCCAGTCTGATTTGGCATAATTTTCTATGGCTGGAAGCCCTTCCTAACACCAACCACTCTGAGAGTGTAATAGGTGCTTTTACATGCCATCAGTACTGTGCCATTTGCATGACACCGGGGTGCGTTTACATGCCACCAGCATCGGTGCCAATTTCCATGACACCAGTATCTGCCACGACTGCAATTTTGCTTGGCTTGATGGGTCTTCTTCTCAAGCACGACATAATGCCAAAGGTCTTGGTCATTGCCTCCGTGAGACCCAACACTCAAAAGGAACACTCAATAATTGAGTGCTTCCTTCCACAGTAACTTTTGAAAAGAATCCAGAAATGGCTTTTTGACTGTTTGAATGCTTGAATCATATCCAACCATTATTGTCTGAATATTTTTATGCACTAAAGGCCTTTGTGTATCTATAGTTTGTGATATTTTCATTTTCTTAAGCTGTAGGTAGCTGGTTGCCATGGTGTATAAGTGACTGAGATCAGAACATAGCTTTGAACAACAGGATGCCAGTCTGTTGCAAGAGAAAAGTCAATTACATCAACCACAGTACTTGACAATACTTTATTCTATTGACCTCCCCACACCTCCTGAAGAGATGAAAAGCAAAGTTGACCTCAGCAGAATTTGAACTCAGAAGGTAAATAGCCAAAAGAAATGAGCAAATAATTCTGCCAGCTTTCCATGTTTATAAGTGACTAGGTACAATATTAGGTAAATGTTATATCAAAAAGGAGAGTAATCACCTGGTAGTATGTAAATGAGATTCAAATTGTACCTGTATAACTTTTGACATTTTTTTGACAGCTCAGTCAAGGATGGAAGGGCAGCATCTTTGACTGTTTACATAACTTGGAACTGGTACATGAACTGGAAGTAGGGAGCAAAGAAATTAGCCACAAACTGATGACTTAGCCAAAATACTTGCAGCAGAGTGGATGCTGCTAAAGACACCCAAGACTCATGTGATGGCAGTAAATTGGGTGATAAATTAAGACTGCCAGTCAAAAAATATGATCCAGTATTTGTAAGCTAGATTAAAAGGTATAGACTTTTGCACATACAGAGGTAAATAGTACATGATCTGCCAGAAGTACCTCTTGTACATATTTTACAATCAGATATTATAGCATTTAACTCCTGTTGTTCATTTTAGACTTTCATATACAATTTACATACAGACCTGGAGGAGAACAGATGTTTCAGTAAACTATTATAATTATGTGAAACAAATTTGAAGTGAACTGGATTATTAGTTCATCTTATCAACAGCTGCTTCTAATTCATTAATGGTTTCTGATAAATTCATATTTCTGATACTGTGGCAATCTTTATTGTTGGGGCGGAGTCTGACTTGACACTCTGTCAACACAATATAGTCAAACTATTCAACATCAGGTCAGGGAGAATTGAAGGGTTGGATTGCTAGAAGCCATTAAATAATAGGGTTTATGGTGGAGCCAAATTAAGACCCATAGAGACCCTAAGCACTTAAAAATATATGTAATTAATAATATAAACAAGGATAAACCATAAAATGAATTTTTATTTTTCAAACTGAAATGGAAAACATTGTTTATCTTTATATACTCCCACTTTATATTTGAAAAGTTTTCTCCTACTTCTTTTAATTGCAAAGTTTTTGATCAGATCCTTAAAATTAATCCTATGTAACACATCTGCTTCTATACTTAGTGAAGATATGGCATCCTGAATGTTATTTTAGCAAGTTTAAAGTTATTTGTTTTGTGCTGTAAACCATTTCTGCAGTGCCCCACTTCCCTTCATGCCTTAAGCACGTGTTTATTTTGCATAACGGGGAATCCAGTGCTAGCTTACGGTTTCAAAGGAGTTTTCTTCCCCTGTTAGAGACAAAATTGAGGTACCTTTTTTTTTTAATAAATCATTCTTTTCTATTTATTTTGCTTTGTCTCTTACAAATACATCATGTACACTACATGTTCATGTATACACCTATAACTTATACATAAATTATATGTATGTAGCACTACTTACAAAATACTTAATGAGCAGTTTGAAATGGAGCTTACATTTCACATCTGATATGAACTTTTTATCAGATTTACTTGCCTCAATCTGACCTACATACAATTCACTATTGAGTCTTCCTATTTCTTTATAATGCTGTGGGGAAGTTTTCAGAGTTTATCATGTTCAGTATGAGTCTTTCCAAACACAAGTACTACATTTGATACACCCTTTCAAAAAAATCTCAAAAAACCACCCCAGGTCCTCTATGCAAAGTTGAGCCTTTCATAAGCTTTAATGCACTACAAATTTTTGTTTCTTGAATATGTCCCGCTGAAATTGAAGTGCATCTAATGTGCCCATGAGTTTTTTATGCCATCAATTACAGTATATCACTAAGCATAGTTACAAAATAGCTTTAAGTCCTGTATAATATTCACCTATTATTATATTAAAATTATTTCTGTGAGGATTTTAGTTCAAAAAGTAATCAAGAGATTAACTTTTACATAGAGTATTGAAAGTGGAAAGGTCTCCAGAGGTCATATTTAGTTTAATTATTGAGTAGTCTGAGCATACATCAAGCTTAGAAAAAAATTGTTCACTTGTTTTTTGAAATGGTATTAAGAGTGTAAGAACGACCGTGCGAACCAAAAAGGAGAAATGGTGACGAATGGAAAAACAGGCTCCTTTATTAAACGCGTCACACGGTCGAACACAAAAGTATAAAATGATAAATATGTTATACTTTGATAACATAGAGAATTCGTAAATGCCATTAAGGAAGACGATAGGAACACAACCGTATGAGGATGAATAACAGTAGTATTTATTGGAGCATTAAATTGTATGTCTGTGTGTGTGAGTGGATGCGACATAATAAAACACATTATAAGACAGGCCATCATGTAAACAAAAGAGTGTGTGCGAGTAATACATGTATGTGTATGTAAGAGTTACAGAGTATAGATTAGAGTCAGTAACACGGATAAGAATTTACCCGTTCTTAATTAGAGTACACAGTGGTAAGTGTCTGGGATCTGTTTCAAAACGGGGGCACCAGTTTTCATTTATGTTTTATGTAGTGTTTTTGGTACCGAAAGACTTTCAAACTTCGTATACTTATCTATTTTGTGTTATAGAACAGAAAAAAATTTTTGTATTCGAATTTATTTCATGTAAAAAATTGTCTTATTTCGATAATTTCTACTAATCACTGACGTCTATTCAGTTGAAAACAGTTAGCGCTGTAACGGTGTATATCATATTAATCCCCTAACCCTAACCCTAACTAGACTGTTAACCCTAACCCTAACCCTAAAACTAACCCTAACTCTAGAATCCGAACTCTAAAATTGTTACACACATAGATACGCACAGCGTAATTTATTATATAAACAATATATGCGTATAAATTACGATTAAACCGGATGAAATATGTCACAGGGAATAACTCTATTGAGCTGAATAGACGTCAGTGATTGGTTGAAATTACAGAAATACGACAACTTTAACATGGAATAACTTGCAATGTATGTTTTTTTGTTAAGAAGACTAAGAGTAAAAGATGTTTTATATGACACATTCTACCAGTGTCCCAAGTTTCAAAGTGTTTCGTTAAGAAAATACTGGTGCCCCCGTTTTGAAATAGATCCAGTGTCTGTATATAAGAAGTTAAGGCGTGTGGGGCAGAGCGATCACTAGTTGTGATGTTACGGCTTCCATGCCAAGCCAGGTTCTTGAATACAGATGTTCTTCGCAGGCTAAATTCTTGGCTGTTAATTCTCGTGGTGAAGAAATCACACAAACAGGGTTAGAAGTGCTGCAGTTAGCTGTTGGTAGCTTGTGTACGTGTAGAGTCATGTTGACGCTGGCGGGGATGCTGGTAGTACGTAGAGTCGTGTTGCTGCTGGCGACGTCGGGGGCGATGCTTGTAGTTTGTAGTTGTATGATGGTATCGATGTCATCGCTGGAACTGGCTGGCTGTCTTACGCGTGTGTGGCCGGCGGCCAGATCTAAGATCTGAGGCGCGACCAATTTGCCGGGTATGATTTAGTCTATTTATAGCTAAAGGGAGGCTCCAGAAAAACATTAGAAAAACATAATTACGTGACCTTATTAGGGGCTACGGTTGGTCAGTTTGTGTTCTGGCGGGAACGGTATGAGGCAAATACCGCTTCAAATTATAGTCAGTCAGGTGATGACAGGGAAAGAAATGTTTTCTACTACGCTCACGTTTATTTGTATATAATGGCGATAGGTAGTTTCACTACAAGAGTTTTGAGCAGATAATGAAAAAAATATACGAATTTATTGCTATAGCATACTTAATTATATAAATATTCGGATCTTTTTTAAAACGGGGGCCACATTTTTCATTAACGAAACACTTTGAAACTTGGAACACTGGTAGAATGTGTCATATAAAACATCTTTTTCTCTTAGTCTTCTTAAAAAAAAAAAGAAATCCATAAGTTATTCCATGTGAAAGTTGTCGTATTTCTGTAATTTCAACCAATCACTGACGTCCATTCAGCCGATATACATTAAGTGCCGACTACATAAACAGACGATTCTGAAACAATTAACCCTAACCCTAACCTTAGGGTTAGGGTTAAAGCAAATTTAAAATGAAAAAAGCAAATAAAACGAAGGTATGGAGATTAAATACGCTTTACATCGCTTAATCAGCCAAAGGAGTAAATATAAACAACTGAATACTTGTCAGTGATTGGTTGAAATTATCGAAATAAGACAATTTTTTACATGAAATAAATTCGAATACAAAAATTTTTTTCTCTTCTATAACACAAAATAGATAAGTATACGAAGTTTGAAAGTCTTTCCGTACCAAAAACACTACGTAAAACATTAATGAAAAATGTGGCCCCCGTTTTAAAATAGATCCAATTATATAAATATTCCACATGAAGATATAAATCCAAAACAAGAAAATAAAGTCATGAGCAAAGAAAGCAAAAATAGAAAACTTTATTTAAAAACCTACAAAACTTGTCAATAATGCACCAGGCTTTTTTTCAACCACACCCCAATGAGTTGCTCTACAAGTATCTGCTTTAATAATAACCTGTAATTCGCCCAGGTAATCTTATTCTGAATTTACACATTAAATAAACATTTAAGAATTCTACATGATGGATGTACGGTGAGAATAGCATTCTGTGTTCACAGATAACATCAACTTGGAAATAATCCGTCCGATGAATATATTCAAAAAGTTAGAAGGTACGGATTATCTATCTATTGAACGGGTATTGATAACTGAGAAGAGTTACAGAAGTAAGTTTATCAGTCCTATTTTAAATACCATGTAATTTTCAGTGTGAATGAAGAAAGATGAGGTGCTGATATGTTTGGAGAATTTTTTTTATTAGATTTAGTTTAGCAGTAATATATACAAATTACTTTACAAGTTGACAAGCAACTACATGTCATGTTCCCTTGACTTGGAAGTAATATCAGTCAAATCTCACTCAGATTACACTGCCAAATTAAGTAAAAAAAAAGAAGATATATTACATAATCTAGTCCAGGGGTTTTCAAACTGTGGTCTGCGGACCACAGGGGGTCCACAAGGACAAGACAGGGGGTCCGTGGACAGCAAATACTTTTTATGGGCAATTTGATTTTATATATGTTTTTTAATCGAAATCTTTTAATTGACAATAAACCTATTTGTTAAATACTGTTAAATAAATAAATGTAAATATATGTTATTTTAAGCAAATATTTATGTATAAATTTCATAAGCGTTTATAAGGGGGTCTCTAAGGTAAAGCCTGAAATATAAAGGGGTCCGCAAGTCAAAAAGTTTGAAAACCCCTGTCATAGGCAATGCCCTTCCACCGTTGGTTAAGACAGTAAAAACAAAACAGAAAAAAGTGGATGGGTGAGATATAGTCTATAAATGATGTAAATAAAGTGAGGCAGAAAGGCAGCTACATTGAGTGGGCTGATTGTACTATTGAAGGAGATTAGGTTGACATGTTTTCATGGATTTTGTAAGACCTTTGGTTATAGAAGCAGTATATGTTTGGTGTTATTGTTTCAATTGTGTGGATCATATCTATGTCCAAAAGTGTAAGGAAAATTTAAGGGTAGTATTATTTGCATATGTGTTGGTTGATATGGCCGGAAGTGAGAACAAGTTTGTCGTTAATGTACACCAAGGAAAATGTGGGGAATACAAACAAACGTAGTATAAGGTTGATAGAATGTGATACAGAGGGAAGCCCATGTCATCACATGTTACAATGGAGTGGTCTGATAGAAGTCTTCCAATCAAAAAGTTGAGAGAACAGATGATGTTGATGATAAGGCAACATAGGCTGTTTTCATGTCAGAAGCAGTTAAAGGCTCTGATAATGTCAAGACTAACATTCCTGATGCCCAAGCTCTCAAATATGAGAGACCACTAACCATACTAGCGATATGATAGAGAGAGAGAGTGTGTGTGTGTGTGTGTGTGTCAAAGGGGTAAGCAATATTAGTTGATGAAAAACATTAGACCACATAAGTGAAACACAATAGACCACATAAACTTTCTAAATGGGTGTTCATAGGCATTTAATTATGATATCAAAAATACAGTACTCTCCCACCTGTTACATTTAGTAAAATTTCTATTTCTGGTTAAATGCGCCCGAATGCCTATAGGCGAAACTACCATGTTAAAGTGTCATTTTTTTCTCTTTCTCTCAGGTATCTGAAGAAGAATACTTTACAAAATAATTAAGCAATGACCTGATAGACAGCGTGATTATTCCGTCATTTCAGAAAGACACAGCTGACAATCCTCTATGAAAAGTAGACGAAGTATCGGTGACAGCTGGTTGAATAATGGTCACAAACATACATTTTATTAATACCTTTCAGTTTCTTAACTAAAAAAAAAAAAAAAGCTGTTGTATTCGTAACAAAGAAATCATAGTTCACCATTGGGTATTAGTTTACATATCCATTATATCGACAGTTTATTCATATTTTCAGACACTTTCCATACATTTCGAAGGCAGTTTTTTTTTCTTGAGCACATCCTGCCAACTTAACCAACAGCAAGAACACATGAAGAATATTTGAACTGCACCAACAAATATTCTGTATGACAAGCAAGTTGGCTGCAACACAACGTAAAAAATTCTTCCGTTGCCTAATAAAATGATACCAGTTAAAGTCAAAAAAGTCGAAGTGAAAAAGGGACGTTAAACTCAAAGGTTGCCACTCGGGATACTTCTATCTATCTATCTATCCAACCATCTTTTTCTCTATCTATCTATCTATCTTAAAGATCTTATTTAACACAAATATTTTTTTTTATTAATTCTTTTAAAATAAGTTAAGAGCGATAATTCACCTACGACTAGTAGATACGAAACTCTGACGTAAGAAAATGTTGTTAGATAAAATTAAAAAGATGGCCCCTGTCAACATTCGCCTCAACCCATTTGGGGCTGTGATTCTGACTATATGTATAGCATGCGGAATTATTTACAATTTTGGTTTACTGAATTGGTTCCAGAAAGAGGAGAGGATTTGCATGAAGGAATTGTTATCCGTCAGTATTGAATTGGCACGTCGGGGTGGCCGAAAAGTATTAGAAGTCCGAGAAAAGAATGCATTAACGGCCAAAGTGAAGGGATTTACTAAAGAAGGGGCCGCCGAATTAAAGACCCTCGGAGATATGGAATCACATCGCGCAATTCTTTATGGCATGGCTAAAGCTTTCCCGGGACTTAAAGTAAGATTTGAGATTATCCTCTTTTATTATTCTTTCTCATAAAGATGTCTCCTTAAAGGAGAGAAAACTATAAATGTATTAGTTATCCTTATATGCTTCGTCCACTCGATTTCTCTTGTAGGTGTTTTATTTTGATAACATTTATTAGCTGTTAACTCATTTGTTAATGAAATACCATAGTTAATGTAATGTTTAATTCTGTTATGTAGACTTTTTAAAGTCAATTCTTAACAAATATCTCTTAATTGTGTTTTCATGTGATGCGATTGAAGTAATAGAAGATGGGCTGAGAATTCAGTTTTCAGTTCAGATCCTGTAAACTTGACTTTCCTTGATAAGTAAAACACTAGAGTCTGTTTAGACTTGTCTTTCACTAGTTTTAGCTATGGTCAGGCTGGGATAACATTTACCTATGTCCATTCAAAATAAATCAATAATTATTTACACAGATGTTAAAATAATGGGTGTTTGGCAGCTTTAAAAACGAAGCTATAATATATTACTTGAAATATAAACATCAGCTATCGCGGTTGGCAAACTAAAACCCTTTTAATCCAGTTTGTAAATAAATGGTTTAAGAAAAGTAATGATTTAAAAAAATATATATATAGTTCAAGAATAGTAATGATTTCTTCTTTGAATAATGGTTTCCTAGTTTTAACTAAATAGATAAATATATTTACCGTTACTGCTGGTGGTTCAACATAATACAATATATGTTAAATTAAGATTTTGAAAGGAAAATAATTAAAAAAAGCAACAACAATGAAATGCGTTTTGAAAGAGCAATTTATATATAAATAGAAATGAAAATCTTGTAACAGCATCATTTCATAAATTCCAGTCCATGTTAAAAGGATAAAGCAATGCATCTCATGATGACACTTGTGTACTGTAGTAGTCGAATGTCTTTAATATTATGCCTAACAAAGATCTCAAAAACTAGTAAATACTATCTAACTTTCTATTTCAATCGGAAAATGGAGTGGAGGAATGACCGCGTTTAAATCTTGTCGAATTGTCATCAATTATTTATCATAGAACTTTCTCTATTCAGTGTTTATTCCTATCAATCACTTCAATGATTGGTAATTTTTTTTTATTAGAAACTATGCATTGTTTGTTTGTGATTTTTTTTTTTTTTGTTAATGTATTTTGTCATGAATGATGTAACGTCTTCTCCGCAACTCCCCAGTCTGTTACACTTGCCAGGATTGATGTTTTATATTTTATACGAATTATTTTATTCGAGCAGTTGTTTTATTATTATTTTTTTTAGGGAACAATCACTCACTTTACATAACTAAAATGGCTACATCATTGATGATTTTATACTGAAAGTGGGTATTGTTAATTCTTTCCTTACGGTTGTTTCACTACAATTTTCAAATTAAGGCTAGTGATCTGTGTTCAAAATATTTCCAATACAAGGAACTCAAATAGTGAAGGCGCACACAAAAGAATAACATATTCCTGTAAGGCAGTCAAAATGCGAATGAAATTATGATAGAATTGTATCAAAATATCTGAAAGATATTTGTTAGAAAAGTCAATTACTTAAACTGACAACAAATCTTTCGTCATAACCACGCTACAAATGTAATATTTATTTATTTGAAAACTGTACTGTCCGTATTTTTCCAGGTCTGCCGTAGATTTTCGAAGTAGTTTGATTACATCGCCTATCTGAAAATACTGCAGTTACATATATATGTGTAGATAGATATAGATATAATTTTAATTACGTTGAATTTGTGAGGTTTCTCGGATAGATCACTTCGGGGTATTAGGCTTTATTTAGTATGACTATTTTCAGCTGTATTCTTCCGTTTTTGAGGTAAAAGTTGTGGTTTTGTGTTATTTGATGTAGTTGGATATCTAATAATAGTTATTTAGTTAATTTGCCGTAAAAATGAATTTGCAAATTTGATGACGTTGGAATAAATGACAATGATTACAGAGTTAAGAGAATATTTATTAAGAAATTACTGACTATATTTATTTTTAAATAGTTCTAATCAGTCCTGGAAGCACAAAGTAGTATTTTTGTTCTT
Source organism: Octopus bimaculoides (assembly GCF_001194135.2). Lineage (NCBI taxonomy): Eukaryota > Metazoa > Mollusca > Cephalopoda > Octopoda > Octopodidae > Octopus > Octopus bimaculoides. Next base: position 12,964,882 of record NC_068988.1, on the reverse strand, counting down.
CGTTATTATTATGTCTAAGACAACGCTGATCGATCAGGCTCATGATTAAATTCATTCTACCCGCAGGTATCTCATTTTCAGAGTATATAAGACTGTATTGTTTGATGTGAGCTTTCCTTGTTTACAGTCGTAGTGTGTAATTTGAGGGAGATTTGGCTGGTATTTTAAGTAAGTGGCCGATTAGACGTTTCTTCAGCTGGTCGTTTTTGTGTAGAGTTGAAGAGGGGATGAAACCTCAGAAGTGTTAGTGGTTGCAATGATGTAATGTTTTTAGTTGGCGAATTGTAATTTGAAAGATCTCACGCGAGCTACCTTGGAGTAATGTATACAAGTGCCTGTGATTAGCAACGAAAATAGAATTTACTATTTAAAATGATTTTTTTTAATTTCTAGAGAAGTTACATGTGATGTGTAAAACACGTACTGTATTCTACATACTGGATTGTGATGGAAATTTATTTATGGTTGGAAAATCTTTCTGTCGACAACTACTATTACTGACAGCATATTAGGTGTTCATTGTGATAGGTGGCTTTATGTGGAAGTTGTTTTTCTCTGTGTGTGTGTGTGTGTACATGCAAACATTCATTATGACAATCAGCGTAAATCAGAATTGAAATAACCATTACAAAATCTTACTGTGGGTTAAATAATGTAAACACGTTCTGCTTATGCTATCAATATGTATGTGGTGGGAGTCTTCTGACAGACCGTTTCATGGATTGTTGGCATCTCCTCAGAGAAGACGCACCTAGTTTCTTTTCCCAATCAGTAGCACTGATCAGCATTTATATAAATTATGAATTAGGCTAGTACCATAGTGGATAACCTAATTTGCATATTTTTGTATTTGATGGCTCGTCCTTAATTAAATTACTTTATGCACAAATCTGTTTCTCTCTCTCTCTCTCTCTCTCTCTCTATATATATATATATATATATATACACACACACACATACACACAGTGATATAGTGTAACTGGGATTTTATTTAAGCTAACATGTAAGAATTTATTAAAATTAACACAAAATTCTTCAAATAGATATTTTACTGGAATACATTAGAATAATTAATAAAATCTTAGAATGATTATCTTATGAGCATTACCTAAATCCATTGATGCTTGTAGGAGCTCTCTTATGTGGTGGCCAGCCTGCTAATAATAGCACTCAAATCTCCTTCAAAACCTTTCTGTTCCAAATAAGTAAAGGACACATTAAATAATATAAATCTAAATACCCTTAACAAAAAAAACAAAAAAAAGGATCAGTTATGGCTGCAGTTCCTCTGATAGTAAGTCAATTCAGCCGTTGACCTAGACCTAGCTAAACATGAACAGAGAAAGATTGTCTAAGAATAATGTATTTAACACTGGTTATAGGGATGAGTAAGAAACTGCAGGGCAGAAGAAAGATGAGTAATGCTAGACAAAAGGTAGTATGTCAGATGCTAGATCAGAAGAGGGGTGGTTATAATTGAGAGAGTGAAAGGTGGTGAGCTGGCAGAATCGTTAGCATGCTCGGCCACTACATTCTGAGTTCAAATTCCCCCTGGAGTCAACTTTGCTTTTCGTCCTTTCAGGTTCGATTAAATAAGTATCCCACCCTCCCCAAAATTTCAGGCCTTGTTCCTATAGTAGAAAGCATTATTGAGAGAGTGGAAAAAAAAAAAAAAA
>NC_068988.1:12949611-12962124 GCF_001194135.2 Octopus bimaculoides | reverse complement strand
TGGACTGGCTTGTGCGGGTGGCACATAAAAGACACCATTTCGAGCGTGGCCGTTGCCAGTATCGCCTGACTGGCCTTCGTGCAGGTGACACGTAAAAGCACCTACTACACTCTCTGAGTGGTTGGCATTAGGAAGGGCATCCAGCTGTAGAAACTCTGCCAAATTTAGATTGGAGCCTGGTGTTGCCATCCGGTTCCACCAGTCCTCAGTCAAATCGTCCAACCCATGCTAGCATGGAAAGCGGACGTTAAACGATGATGATGATGATGATGATGATGATATATGGCTGGCCAGCCTTTAATTTGTAATGCAAGACAGCATTTTTCAAAATGGGCTCTGAAAAAAATTGGGGTGCCATAAGACAAGCTGCCTTTTAATGAAATTTGCATAAAACAAATGCTAGTCATCATTTTGAAAATAGTATCATTTTCCTGATAAATTCTCTCCTTAAAACAGTATTTGTTTCATTTAATGTCTTATTAAAATTGGAGTGGTGGTAATTATCTGTAAAATTTACATATGGGTTGTACTAATTTTTTGAAAGTCAAATAAAGGTTTCACATTAAAATCAGTTTATGAACCACTGGCTAGGCTACTTTACTCTTTACTTGTTTCAGTCATTTGATTGTGGCCATGCTGGAGCACTGCCTTTAGTCAAGCAAATCGACCCCAGGACTTATTCTTTGTAAGCCTAGTATTTATTCTATCAGTCTTTTTTGCCGAACCACTAAGTTACGGGGATGTAAACACACCAGCATCGGTTGTCAAGCGATGTTGGGGGGACAAACACAGACACACAAACATATACACACACACACACATATATATATATATGTATATATGATGGGCTTCTTTCAGTTTCTGTCTACCAAATCAACTCACAAGGCTTTGGTCAGCCCGAGACTATAGTAAAAGACACTTGCCCAAGATGCCACGCAGTGGGACTGAACCCGGAACCATGTGATTCGTAAGCAAGCTACTTACCACACAGCCACTCCTACACCTATACTTCTGTAAAGCAATGGCACTGTTTTTGATGTGTCAGCAATACTCCACTATGGGTTGCCTTTGAGTTTTGTAGTTGAGATGGTGGTGGCAGTAGGAGTGGGGTCCTGACTGAAGAAGAACCATAGTAAATGGGGTGTAGATTTGGCCATGATAGATTGTCAGAAGTTGTGAAAGCTTTGTGGTGACATGGGGTAGAGGTTATATGTTGCTCATGCATATGACATATCTACTGCTTGACTGTTACTTTAATATATGTAGCTGTTGTCCTTTATACTGTTGCAGAAGATAAGCTAAATTGTCCTCATTAGAGGATGATTTCAAGGTCCCTGTTCATGAAAGCAGTATATATGTCTAGGCTATGCAGTGAGGCTGAACCTAAAACCATGTGGCTGCAAAATTATCTTAACCATACAGCCATGCTGCCAGGTTTCTAGGTAGTTTTGCTGTTGTGTCTAGGGAATAGAAGTATGACAAAATGTGACAGATGTTGCCTGGGTGTGTTTTGCATAAATGCAGGAAGGCTGTGCAGATACATGTAAGTGAGGATATTAATTGCTACAGACTGTTTGGCATGATAAAAGCACAGTTGTGCCTCTGCACCAGCTGTGTTTGTGTATGAGGAGATTAAAAAAACCAATATTTTAGAGAGAGAAGTGAGGACAGACCGAGCTAGATAACCTCAATGCAGATACGAAATAGCCAAACAAATATTGATAGTTGAAGGTGTTCAATAAATGGTAGAAACATTAGACTTCGAGATTTTGTTGCTGATATCAGGTGAATGGGTGAGAGAATAGATTCTATGTAAGTGCAGAAACCATTTTTCAGAAGTTGGAATGTTGAGCCTAGATTGAACTATTGTGATAAGAGTTATGAATAAGTATAGGTGCAAGCATGGCTGTATAATTAAGAAGTTTGCTTTGCCTCCACATGGTTTTATGTTCAGTCCCACTGTGTGGCACTCTGGGCAAGTGCTTTCTATTATAACCCCAGGTCAAAAAGTCATATGAATAGATTTGGTATATTTCATCATTATATCATTGTCTTAACATCCACTCCTCCATGTTTGTATGGGTCAAACAAAATTCATTGAGGCAGATTTTCTACAGCCATATGCTGTTCCTATCACATACCCTCACCTGCTTCCAAGCAAGGTAATATTTCCCCATGACTGGACAGAAGGTTGATAACAAAGGGTACTGCTTGTATGACAATGACACTTGTTTGCAATTATTTTCACACACAACCACACATATACAGACATGTAGATTTATGTAACAGAGTTCTTTCCGTTTCCAGATACCAAATCCACTCTTTTGATCAGCCAAGAGCTGTCACTTACTTCACATGCTATGCAGTGGGATTAAATCAAAACCACATGATTAGGAAGTGAACTTTTTAAGCACACAGCCATGCCTTCTTCATCATGAGATCAAGACTTCTGGTGGTTTGCTGTGCTCGAGAAGACATATCAAGCTAAGTCAAACTATGGCCATACATACATACAGGCATATCCTGTATGTCCCTCTCTCAGCGAAGAGGCCTTTGTGTTGAGGGCTCACAGGTGCTGGTGTCACATACAAGTGCAAAGACACTTTTAGATGGCATATGCTAAATGTAAATAAGCATGTTTATGCATTCTAATCCCCGATGTCATTGTTCTGGAAGCAGTATGCATGACTATTTGGTTAAGAAGCACACCTTGCAACCACATGGTTTCAGTTTCCTCCCACTGTGTGGCACCTTGAGCAAATGTCTTCTACAATAACCCTGAGCCAATCAATGCCTTGTAACTGAAACTTGTAGATGGAAGCCTGTTACACACACACACACACACACACACACATACACACACACACACACACACACACACACATGTATGTATGTATATGTCTGTCTTTTTGCTTAAGAATCAGGATTGGTTTGTGTGTTCCCGGGACTTAACAGATTGGCAAAAGAGACTGATAGTGTAAGTACCAGATTTTAAAAAATAAGTACTGGGGTCAATTTGTTCTACTAAACCCTTCAAGGAAATGCTCCAGCATGGTCACAATCTAATGATGAAATTGAGTAAAAGATATACTAATGCAATATTTGTGCACTTGTGTGTATAAACATTATATACAAATGTAACTGGAAACAATGTGTTACATTAGTATGTATATAAAAAATATATGGGAAGCTATATTTCTACATTGTTGATATTGAATTGCCTCAGTCAAATATAAAAAATGTTTAAGATTAGGTATCTATTGTAGTCATCATCTATCCATTCACCCCACACTACTTAGATAATTTGATGAGAACTGTGTAATATAATCATCATTTATATATGTTCAGTTGCCACAGTTTAGATTTTTTTGTCTTTCTCTTCAACAAGTACTTAAGAAAAAATAACCTTGAGACAGTTTTATTCATTGTTTATTGTGTTATGATGACTAACACATCATGCTTCTTATACATAGAAAGTATACTTTGGGATAGTTTTGCTGAAAGCATTTTTATTTTTTATTTTTATTTTAGAGAATTAGTTAAAATATCTTTTACTTGTTTCAGTTATTAGACTGTGGCCATGTTGGGGCACCGCCTTGAACAATTTATTTTAATTGAATGAATTAACCCCAAACATTTTTTTTTTGTTAAGCCTGGTACTTATTCTTCCAGTCTCTCTGATTCTCATGTGGCATTGGATGACCTGGGACCATAGTGTAAGACACCCAAATCACAGTCTCTGAACTTCCTACTCAACTGTGGTCTGATTGTGGAATATTTTGGGTATAGTAAAGTATATGCAAAGTGGGTACCTTGGCAGTTGACACCTGATTTAAGGAGAAGGTCTTCTTTTATCTGCTGGATGCACATGAAACCAATGAAGACATTTTCTTCTAATTTAGTGATAGGGGATGAAATATGGGCATAGCTTTATGATCTGGACACAAGAGCTTTAATCTATGAAACAGTGTTACACCTCTTCTCCACGATGGATGATATAACCTCACTCTGGCTCTTGACCCCGCAGTCAGCACAGAAAGTCATGGTGACTTATTTTGAGGGTGACAAGGGCACCATTCTTCTTGATTTTCTGGAACATGGCTGTACCATGAACTGCAAGCAATATATTGAGACACTCAGAAAGCTTGCAGAAGCCATTAGAAGGAAGAGACTGGAAATAAAACTGAAAATGATCCACATTTACCTTGACAGTACATGAACACACACATTTTTGGTAAAAAATCAGGCAATCAGTAAATTAGCCTGGTCAGTGGTCACTCATCATACAACCTGGATCTGGCACTCTCCAACTTCCACCTGTTCAGTCCAAGCAAGGAAACTCTGCTGGATGTTTGATGATACGGATGAGGTGAAAGTAGCTATGAGGACCTGGTTTTTTTCAAAAAAGAATTCATGTGTTGAGTTCAAGGTTGGAACAAATGTATCAATTGTAATGGAGACTATTTGGAATGGTGTCTTTGTGAAGAAGAGTTATTTCTACCAACATGTGCAGTTTGAATGGCCTAGGTCAGTTAATAAAAAAATTATGGCCCCTTTAGCATTACTTTTGGTATAAGCCTCATATGGAGACTGTCTAGGAAGAGCTTCTATAGAGCAGATCAAACCATTTTAGTAGAGAAATTTGGGTTTTAGGTTGATAACTAAAATATATGATGTTTGGAAAACTTCAAAGAAGATATTTTCAATTTAAATGAAAAGTAATAATTGTTCTATTAACCAGTTCTCTTTAAAATATATAATTTTTTTATTTTACATATAATATATATTGCTTGTTTCGATGTATCAGCTGATTTTTATTTTATATTATTTATTTTTTTAAGGTCATATCAGAAGAACACGAGACAAAGCCAGTTGATTTTCACAACATAGAGGACACGGCAAAGCAAAGAGAAGATGTGAATAAAGAGATAAAATCTGACCAGAGAATTCCACTGAATCAAATTGTTGTTTGGATTGATCCTTTAGACGCTACTCAGGAATATACTGGTATGTTGGCTATTCTGTAGAACATTGTTGTCTAGATTGTCAAATCAACATCATCATCATTTAACGTCTTCCATTCATGCTGGCATGGGTTGGACAGTTTGACAGGAGCTTGCCAGGCAGAAGCCTGCACCATACTTCTGTGTCTGTTTTGGTATGGTTTTTATGGTTAGATGTGGGGTGGGCTGAGTGTTTTTTACATGGCACCAGCATAGACGAGGTCAGTTTTGGTATGGTTTTTACAACTGGATGCCCTCCCAAATGCCAACCACTTTACAGTGTGGACTGAATGCTTTTTAAGTGGTACCTGCACTGGCAGGGTCACCAAGTAACTTTGCAAGACAAGGAATATTGGAGGAGGTGATCTTGTGTCAGATGATAAATGGTTAGAGTGTGACAGAGAAACAGAAACAGGTGTCTTGCTGTAGAGGAAGTACATAGTTACCCAGCCAGAGAGAGTGAAAAAAAGGGAGAGAAAGAGAGAGTTAACAAGAGGGCAGGGGCAGGTATGCTGCTGTGAAGGTTGGCATTCCATTGTCCTATGTCTGAAAAGAGATAAAATTTATTTGAATTTCAATAACAATAAACAAAAGTTGTAGAGGAAGAATAGAGCTACAAAAAACTACAATACAAATATTTTCCATGGGTATGGCAGTGTAGTAAGAAGCTTGCTTCTGAACCACATTTGCATCATCCAAACATGGCCAATGCTAGTGCTTTCTGACTGGCTCCCATGTCTGTGGCATGTAAAAAGCACTATCCAAACGTGATGTGATCGATGCCAGGGCTGCCTGACTGGCTCCCATGCTGGTGGCACATAAAAAGCACCCACTACACTCTTGGAGTGGTTGGCATTAGGGGAAGGCATCCAGCTGTAGAAACCTTGCCAGATCAGATTGGATCCTGGTGTAGCCGCTGGCTCTCCAGACCTCAGCATGAAAAATGGACGTTAAACTATGATGATGATGATGATATACCACATCTGACCCAAGCAAGCATAAAAAAATGGGTGTTGAAACAATGATGATCTCACACATACACACACACACACATTTACTTGCATGTACAAATGAAGATAATGTAGAGATAGATTAGTTTTCTTAGAGTAACCAACAAACTGTTTCTTTATCCAAAAATAAGCTCTAGAAATAGTCTGACAGTCCAGCAGAGATTAGTAATAAGCTGAAAGCATCCTCAATTACATCCATTTTGTTTTGTATTTATAAAATAAAAAAGTCATTGAATTCTTGCAGCTGTTGTAATAATTTTATTCAAAAAGAGAAATCTATTTATTGAACAGATGGATTTTTTTTTATATGACTTATACCAATTTATAAACAAAATGATAGTCATGTTAACCTATTATTCAGTTACAAATTAAATATAAAAATTAAAAATAAATACTGTTTTTTAGAATTCACTTTTATGTATTGATTTAACAGGCAAAAGATATCAGTAACAATTCTCTTACAAGCTTTGATACAAGAGTTTTATTGCTTCAGAGAAGGAAAATGACAAAGACAAGTAAAATTATTGTGAATCATACCAAACAATTACAAACATTGAGACAGACAAAATAAAGAGTAACAGATCACTTTGATTTGGACTTGAATTATGCACATCTCACTTGCCAGGTGGTAGATATCCTGTTGGTCAAGGCCTGCTGGTTTTTTTTCCTGCCTGAAATTTATTCTTTTTGGTAAGAAGTTTGCTTCCTAACCACGTGGTTCTAGGTTCAGTCCCACTGTGTGGCACCTTGGGAAACTCTCTTCTGCTGTGACCCTGAGCCGATTAAAGCCTGTGAGTGTACAGAAACTGAGAAGGCTGTTATGTCTGCTTGAGGGTGCTACTATCTCTTTGCTTTGATATCATGTGATAGTTGTAAATGATTTTCACTGTCATGCTACTGCCTTTTGTTTTCAATCTTTTGTGAAAACATGTCTGATCATAGGAAAATATCATCTTACTTAGAAACTGGTGAAGGTTGGTGACAGGAAAGGCATCCAGTCATAGAAAAATCTGCCTCAGCAAATTCTGTCTGACCCATGCAAGCATGGAAAAATGGATGTTAAAATGTTGATGATTCAAAAGTTCATGTACTGAGTATTTTCCCATGCATTCAATGGACATTTTAGTATGTTTCGGCAATGTGTGGAGAGCCGTTTGCTATTCCCATCTGCTTGTTTTTGTGTACAAGGTTTTCAACAGTGTTTGTAACTGAAAAGTAAATTTCATGTAAAACTATCAACTGAGAATGTGAGATGCAGGTTGCCCCTCTGAAACTGTACCTAGAACTGAGTTACTTTTTTGAATGGGCAACGTTAATCCATCTCATTAGAAAATTAGCTAATATGCTTAGCGATATTTCGTCTGCCTTTACATTCTGAGTTCAAATTCCGCCAAGGTTGGCTTTGCCTTTCATCTTTTCGGGGTCAGTGAATTAAGTACCAGTTGCATATTGGGATTGATCTAATCGACTGTCCCCCTCCCAAAAAATTTCGGTCCTTGTGCCTAGAGTAGAAAAAAATATATCTTTATCTCTCTCCCTTTTACTCTTCCCCACTTTCTTTATCCATACATCTCAGTAGTTGACTTTAAGAAAGTCAGCCAACTGTAAAGCCTTAACCCTTATTAAACATTTTGTTACTAATTGTTACAACACTTGATATGGCTAACCAATCTCCAAGCATTCTTGTAAAATGTATGTTAACACTTTAGCATTGAAACCAGCCATATCTAGCTGAATTATTCTACCTGTTTTATGTTTAAACCAGCCAGATCTGGCCTCTCACACCCACTTTACAATGTCATTCTAAAAGTAAAACAATCACATCAAAATCTCTAAGCTGCAAGAAAACAATGAGTATACTCAAAACAATGAGTAAAAAATAAGCTTTACCTTTGACAGAGTAATCTGAATGTTAAAGGATTAACTGAAATAATATAATTTTATAATTTTTCTTCCTTGTATTGTCTTTTTTCTTTCACAGAGGACCTTCGTCAATATGTTACAACCATGGTTTGTGTGGCTGTGAATGGTGATCCTACAATTGGTGTTATTCATAGTCCATTTGATGATCAAACTTGTAAGTGTTTTTCTTAGACACGGCTTTTTAAAATAGTTATATTTCACACTTTTATCCTACATTCTTTCTTCTTTGTTCTTCTCTTCATCTTTAATTTTGGACTCCTATTTTCAGATTGGGCATGGGTGAGTTATGGGCATTCATCAAATTTAAAACCCTTGGAGAAAGTCCAGTTGTCCAATGAGAAGCCTACACAAATCATTGTTTCCCGTTCTCATCCAGGAAAAGTAGTAGATGTTATCAAAAAAGCATTTGGAGAAAACACTGTTGTGGTCGAAGCTGGTGGAGCAGGTGAGCATATTCGCAGTCTCTAGTCTAAAATGTGTAACAGTTACAACAAATTTTGTGTCAGAGATATCATGTCCCTACAAACTTTGACCTGGTAGATGTTGCAAGTAAATAAAGACTTTTAACTCTTCTGTATGAAAATACTACAAAAGCATGATTGGACTAGCTGTAACATCCCAAGACCAATGTATTCTTAATAGCATTACAATTATTTGTTTAGAATTTGATAAATGTTCTTTGAATAAATGTTTAAAAAAAAAAACATGTACTCTTTTTACTCTTCTTCTGGAGCACCACCTTTAGTCGAGCAAATCGACCCCAGGACTTATTCTTTGTAAGCCTAGTGCTTATTCTATCGGTCTCTTTTGCCAAACCGCTAAGTTACAAGGACGTAAACACACCAGCATTGGTTGTCAAGCGATGTTGGGGGGACAAACACATACACAGACATATATATATATATATACATATATATATATATATATATATACACACACATATATACAACGGGCTTCTTTCAGTTTCTGTCTATGAAATCCACTCACAAGGCTTTGGTCGGCTCGAGGCTATAGTAGAAGACACTTGCCCAAGGTGCCACGCAGTGGGACTGAACCCAGAATCATGTGGTTGGTAAGCAAGCTACTTATCACACAGCCACGATCAATTTTGCCTTTTCATCCTTCTGGAGGTCATATTCTTGACTATATTCCTCTCCAGAAAATAATTAATATTCATTTGTATTATCATACATTGTATTACAGTATTCTCTCTCTTTTTTTTTTCCAGGTTACAAAGCTTTAAATGTTGTTAAAGGGCTATCAAATGCATATGTACACACAACAGCTATCAAGAAATGGGATATCTGTGCTGGCAATGCAATTTTAAATGCACTCAACGGGAAAATGACCACCCTGAATGGAGATTATATTGATTACTCCAGCAAAGACAATGTACAAAATGATAAAGGCCTTTTAGCTACGATGCAGTACCATTACCATTATTTGGAACACCTGGAACCATTAGCAAAGCAATTAGAAAAGAAAACCTAGACCACATCATATATAGGTTTGGTAAACAAAATCTTCCTACGTAAAAATGAGGTTTATATTTCTGTCTTATTTTATTTATTATTTTTTAATTGAGTGTGAGGAAAAGTGCGATAGACTTGGATAGTTCGGTAAAACAAAAAAAAAGTTCCTATTGGAAGAAATTGATCTGAGAAAATGATTATAGTAGTTTATTTTTATTCAGTATTTTTCATTTTTATCTCAATTTATTTATTGTTTGAAAATACTCCATTGGTTTGCCAGACATGTAAGTGAGTGTGTGGATGTACATATGTATGTATTATAGAGAGTAGAAGAAATGGAGAAAGAAAGAGACTTTGAAAAAAATTATAGTTTAATAGATTGGAGCCTGGTGTTGCCATCCGGTTTCACCAGTCCTCAGTCAAATCGTCCAACCCATGCTAGCATGGAAAGCGGACGTTAAACGATGATGATGATGATGATTCTGTTGAAAAACAAAACTGTATAGAAAACTATGCTTAGAAAAGATTTTGAAATATCATATTTAACGTTTTAGAAAATTCCACATGAGTAAAAAAAACAATTTTTCCTTCTTTAGTACTCTGAGTGCAGCATTTGCTATAATAAATTTTGTGTATCAATCCATACTATGATTTCAATGCATTCCTTTATCCTAAGGTGAAGATAGCATACAAGTATCACATAGTCAGTACGACGGTATGGCTATGGCTTGTAATTGGTTATCTAGTACCTACAAATATGTTAACTGATTCAATATACTTGTAGAAATTGAGATGGCCCTGTTGATTAAGAAATGGACACCTAGTCAAGATATTATCTGTTTGTATCTTGTCACCATAACTGACTGTGTTGTATCTATAGCCCTTACTCTGGACTGTCAGTGGCTCTAAGTAGATTGTGTTAAAGGTTGTGAAGCATGATTCATTGTGCTGAGCAGTGGCTGATTGTTTTGTTAAACTGTGCTCAGCTTTAATTCCATCTTTGTACTCAAGAGGAACAAGAGCAAGCCTTTCTTCCCTTAAATCTCTACAGGTAGTTGAGATCATGTACAGTTTAACAAGTCAACTGAGTTACAAAGCTAAACACCACCTATGTACTTCCATTTGAGAACATAAACTGTATGCACACATCTGTGACAAGCCATTGACTAAGCCTACTTGAAATAGCAGTCAAACCTCCCTGTTAGAAAAGGGAAGGACACATAGGATAATGTAGTTCTAGATACACTGTGTCTAAAAATTGATGTGATGGTCTTAGCTAGAATGTTAATCATAGATGTACTCAACATGTGTGTATAACTGATAACTTCTTAAGCCTACAACTGTTAAAATGTTTTTAATATTGACTACCATTATATCATATGTGAGCCCATGGCTTCTGTTATTAAATGCCTCAGAGTATTTATATCAATATTAATTACACTTTGTATGCATCCTATTTCATGTGTCATATTGTGTTTGTGAATATGAACACTTGTTTCTCTCATGTTATTCCTCCCATCTAAAAAGAAAGGTCCTGTATACTATCAACTATTAGAATAAAAAGCCAAAAAAATGCAAGTTCCAAACTATATACAGATATATACATATTTATAATTTGTTTTTAACAGTGAAACTTGAAGTAGATGAAGCTATAAATAATAGCTTGTAAATTGGGTTAAAAATCCCTTTGGATAGGAAGGGGTTTTTAACTTGGTATTTACGCATCATTATTTATAGTTTTATCTCCTTTAAGTTTCACCATTAAAAACAAATTATTTCACATCTCTCGAAGTTTCTGAATTCTTATGCCATAAACGTGTGTGTGTGTGATTATGAAATGTTTCTCATGGTGGCACAGGTTAATTTTTGAGTCGACATCTGAGGATATTACCAAATGTGACAGGCATCTGAAGAAAACCAGAAGGTACCATGGCCAAAAGACTGTGAAGACACTATAATTCCTTGTCTCAGAAATTCAAAATTATTTCTGATGTTGGCACAGAGCAAAACCTTTTTTTTTTTAAAAAGGATGTCATCAATAACCCCAATGATAATGATTATATGACATGAGATCTATAAAAAGACTTTGTTGATGGGCAAAGTGTTGCCATTTATATTAGAGAATGAATTATAATTGTATTTATATTTCATAATATCTGAGGTATTGTGATCGATGAAACCGACCTCTGTCTGTCTTGAGGTGAATGTACTTCTTATATTTTTCTTGGGTAGATTTGAACTCAGAACCTGTTTTTAAATGCTGCTAACATCATTGTTCAAGCATGGGGCTGGTTGCAATTTTCTGATACCATTAGAAGTAATTGTTCTGAGTTCAGATCCAGCCTACTACACACACACACACACACACATGTGTGTGTGTATACATAGAGAGAGATGTATGTATACAAACACACATTTATATAGCTGTGTGTGTGTATATATATATATATATATATATATATATATACATATATATATATATATATATATATATGAGAGAGAGAGAGAGAGTGAGTGTGAATAAAGATGATTGGAGATTGAACTGATCAAATGTGTTTTTAAAAACACAAATATTTGCTTTGATACATTTTCCTGAGTGATTCTGTTTTAAAATATTGCTGCTGTAACCCCTAGTCAGTTATGTTTAAGCTGAGGTATGGTCAGGAGGTAATAAGCTGAATGTTCAAGACAAACCCATAATCCACCTGCATGCTATTCTTTTCCAGTTATGTAACATTACAGTCTGTTCTAGAACTCTGATATGCAGTGATTAGCTGCACTGCAGGGCAGTGTAGCATCTAATTTGCTATCCACTCTGTATATATATATATATATATATATATATAGGAAAATGAAAAATAATAATAAGGCAGAATGCTAAACTGGAAGCATATTTTAATAAAGATTTCTAACCGGCTTTCATTGCATAGCAAATTTTCAAGAAGAGGGAGAATGAAAATGTTTTTTACAAAGAAGTACAAAATGAAGAAAATAATATATTAAAAAAATGATATATAAAAAAATAAATATACCAATACATTATATTGTCTTTGAGCTTTTAAAGTTCAATGGTAATTCATGTATATAATGGTTGGAAAAATAAGG
>NC_068988.1:12946978-12949134 GCF_001194135.2 Octopus bimaculoides | reverse complement strand
TTATTTTTTTTATATATTATTTTCTTCATTTTGTACTTCTTTGTAAAAAACATTTTCATTCTCCCTCTTCTTGAAATTTGCTATGCAATGAAAGCCGGTTAGAAATCTTTATTAAAATATACTTCCAGTTTAGCATTCTGCCTTATTATTTTTCATTTTCCTATTATTTCTCCACGTGTAGTTAACACAACCCCACTATTTACTGACTTATATATATATATATATATATATATATATATATATGGTGTTCTAAAACAGGGTTTCTCAACCATTTTTTACCTATAGACCCCTTTGATTATTATTTTATTCTGGTGGACCCTCCTAGTCATTCAATATTTAAAAAATAGTCTTATAGAAACGTCTTTCAAAATTCCTATTTTGTTTTTCACACATTAACTTGTGTAGGTTGTACTATGTAAAATGTTAAAGAAAGAAGCCTAGCTGTTTCTTGCAAATTATACCAATGCATGCCCTTAAAGCAGAATCTTTTCAAGGGCCCTTAAAATACTATTGTGGATCCCCTATTTACTATTTTGTTTTGTGGACCCCGAAAAATCTTATATGGACCCCTGTTAAGAATTACTGTTCTAGATTGTTGCATATGATTATGGGATTGCATTAGTAAATTGCTGTTGTAGTGTTATATATGATTCTTTTGTTTGGTTTACACAACTACATATATGATTGTATAAATTTGTATATATATTTTTTACTTGTTTCAGTCATTTGACTGTGGCCATCCTGGGGAACCATCTTGAAGAATTTTTAGTCGAATGAATTAACACTCATTTTTTTTTTTTAACCTGGTACTTTTTTTGGTCTCTTTTGCCAAACCACTAAGTTATGAGGACATAATCACACCAACACCAATTGTCAAGCAGTGGTGGGGGACAAAAGACAGACACAAAGACACATACATAGATAGGATTTCTTCAGTTCTTGTCTACCAAAACTACTCACAAGGCTTTGGTCAACACTTGCCCAAGGTGGGGCTAAACCCAGAACCATGTGGTTGGAAAGTAAACTCCTTACTGCATAGCCTATATATATATATATATATATATATACATAAAACGTAATGTTATGCTAATTAATAGTATCAACAAGAATGTACTGCATCCAGCAAAAGAAATATCATTTAATGTACAGAGGATTTAAAATTAAGCTACTATAAATTTCATACTTAATTCAGCAAGCTAGTATAGTGTGCTGTGTACTATTGGGCAATCTTTCAGACTCAAAACTCTGAAAGATTGCATGACTGTACATGGCACACTATACAAGTTCACTAGACTGTACTACTATTGTAAGTTTACAGTAATGAAATTTATAGTAGCTCAGTTTTAAATCTTATGTAAATGAAATGATATATAAAATAATTTTACTCCACCTTTGGAATTTAAGTACTATTTTCTTCACCTTGTTTTGTACCCATGTACTCATGTGTTTATATAGATACATATTAAACCCTAAAACCGCATTAAATTGAACCTAATATTAGAAAAAAGAGCTTTAATACAATATACACTACTGTCCAATATAATAAATAAATAAATTATAATAGTGAATATGTAATTATTACCTCCCTTTATTACAAGTACGTTGAATATTTGGCTAAGACCATTCTGATAAGCCAATATTATTATTGTTATCTGAAAGCCATTTAATCATTTCATTAAACTGACTGTTACTGTATATATGTGTGTGTGTCTGTGCATATTATATGTAGAAATTTATATAAACAGGGTGTCCCAGAATTAACTATTTCAATGAAATTGGGTAAATTAAAAAGAAAGTGACACAATTTTGTTTATTACTTAATTATGGTACCAAAACAAATAGATTTATAAATCTTATGTCAAAATTTTATTGAAAATTCTTCAACATGTGCTCCATCTATATTTCTGAAAATTTCAGCTCTATCCTCAGCACTGACCACATTTTGAAGCATTTCAGTAGTTATCTCCTGCACTGCTAACCGAATGCATTCTTCAAGTTTAGCTAAACCGTTGCTCCATTCTGGGGATGGGGTAGAGAAAATGATTGCAGCCAAATTGAAAAACAGCTGTTGTGGACAAATAAGGGGGATCCAACAGGAATGAAAATAAAATAATGAAAAAAATTTTTTAAATCATAAGCAAAATTAAAAATTTATA
>NC_068988.1:12939334-12945946 GCF_001194135.2 Octopus bimaculoides | reverse complement strand
TATACATATTAGGAAGGGCATCCAGCTGTAGAAACTCTGCCAAATTAGATTGGAGCCTAGTGTTGCCATCCTGTTTCACCAGTCCTCAGTCAAATCGTCCAACCCATGCTAGCATGGAAAGCGGACGTTAAACGATGACGATGATGATGATGATGATATATGTATTTATGTATCTATAAAAAATGTATGATCATGATCATTTTACATTTGCCATTCCATGCTGGCATGGATTTACAACTATATTCTAGTCTATCACCAACCTTTATACAGCATGGATTAAGTGTATTTCACAGTGTCACTAGTACTAAGCAATGCTCCTCGCCAGGACTAAAATAGATCTTCTATCTTGTATCAGATTTTCATTCTGAGTTACTGCACTCCTCAATAGTTTGCCTTCACTGCAACTCACAGAGACCCCTTTTATGTACTGTTGGATTTATTGGAGGATCCAACTTCCTAGATGGTTAGGAAACTACATCTCTTCATGTGTGGGTTTATTACATGAAGCATATATGAAGTAAGAAGAAACTTGCTATGCTATTTAGGTTTTTTCAGAGATAGCATTTATGAAAGAATTACTTTGGGTGTAGAGTGTTCATGTTAACCAAAGAATTAGTTTGTAATTAAACTTTGTTTTAGAAATCAATGCAAAAATCTTTTCTATTTTCTAGATTTGTCATTGGACTGCAGCCATGCAGGAGCACCACCTTGAAAGGTTTAAGTTAAACAAATCGACCCCAGTATTTATTTTTAAGCTTGGTGTTTATTCAACTGGTCTCTTTTGCTTAGTTATAAGGATGTAAACAAACTGACACCAGTTATCAAGTAGTAAGGGATTGGAACAGACACAAAGACACACACACACACACATGACAGGTTTCCACACAGTTTCCTTCTACAACACATTAGTTGGCCTAGGGCTATAGTAGAAGGCTCTTGCAGTGGGACTGAACCCAAAACCACATGGTTGCAAAAGAAGCTTCTTAACCACACAGCCGTATTTGTGTTTATTTTTCTACACACTCATACACAGAAACACACAAAAATATGTATGTTGTTGCCCCTCTTTGAATGATTAGTGTTAAGTGAACCTGTGATTAGGTGAGCCTCTATGTAGTTGCTTATCTTGTCAGAAAACACCATTTCAAAAAAAAAAAGGGGGACATATTGGATTATGGCAGTCCTAGGTGGTATGGTCATGGCTGGAAATTCTTTGATCATAAGTCTGCTCAATTAGGACTGACCTAGGGTTAAACAACAACTTAGAACCTTTATAAATTATTGCATCCTGCAGTGATCAAGTGTGCAACTAAGACTTGAGCACCTGTATGTAAACATGTTATTGCATTATTTGTGTGTGTATGCACCTGTCAACAGAATCACTCGAGATATATTTTGTTGGGTGTAAAATGTATCTACCATCAATACAATATCCATTTGTGTGTGTATGTATGTATATATATATATATATATATATATCTGTTTTCATGAGAACAGGCATATGCAGTTACACGAATCTGATAACTGGATGGATTTTCCAAGCGTATTTTGCAACAGTGTCTCAGCATTGCCAATTAGGAAACTGAAATAAAGTACTAAAATGCATGAAAATATCATTCTATAACTTCAGGATTGATTTGTTTTCGTCTTTGGTTTCTTTTATTCTTTTAGATTTGTTTTTTTTTTTAGTTGTGACTCCATTTTCTTCCTCTAACATGTATAATCCACTAGGGGAGGATATATTTTTTTAATCTGCAGCGTAATATCAAATATATCCAAACATTGGTGATATTCTATTTCTTCTCTGTGAAAACTAAACGACCTTTCTCACAATCATGTGATGTTGTGTTGAGTATATAAATAATATTGGTTCTATGATTGATTGATTGATTGATTGATTGAGTGAGTGTTGTGAAAATAATATATCTGTTTTAATATCAAAAAGAAACTGAAATGTGTTTTTCTATGAAAAATATACATAATATCCACATATATATATATATATATATATATATATACATATATATATATATATACATATATATATATTTTCTTCTGTAACAGTTTGTTTGTAATGTGTTGGAAATAAGTTATTCCAGTGGCTAAAATTTTGGTATTAGCTTGGGAAAAACTAGAAATTCAGTATGGCGAATATACAATTGAAGGGGTAAAGCTGGAGGGCCGGTAGAAGAGCCAGAAAACAACTTGTAACCATTAAATTAAGAGGCTCATTAAATGAATATGCATTCATTAAAATGTATTGTTTATCAAAATTTATATTTCTTAGTCGTTCCAGTATTTTCTTTTTTTTTTTTTTTTCATTCCATAAATATTTTGATTCACTTCAGTTTTATTTTTTAAAAATCAAAATGTGGTATTTTAAAATTATATACAATATATAACAAATCATTTTTCATAGTAGAAAATGTTAACACCAAGTATTTTTGCCTCCTTCCGTCTTCTGTATGTTTAATTGTATTGGGTTCGCCTTGGTGTGTGTATACGACTTTATTATTGCTGAGGAGCCAAAATGCTAAGATTTTTTTTTTAACCATTTGTTCTAAAATGCTCCACTTCCTGATCCCGTTGTGAATTTCTACAGTAGGGTCATGCTATTGTAAATTTTGGGTTGTTTTTCACAAACTCGATATTTTTTTTTCCTTGCTATTGTTTAAAAAAACGTTTCATTACAAATTTCCGATTGAATTCTGTTAACTCTAATTTTAACGAAATATTTCTTACAATTTTTTTGGTTTTTCAAACTTCTGTTATTTGTGTTTTCCAGTGTAAATAAAGTGATTAGATCAACGAAGAATAAAAAATGTGTTGTTTTTGTATTTAGTTTGCAAGATTCTTGTTATGAACTCATGTGTTGAAACAGATTTTGTTGTATCTTGGGAGGGTCATTATGCCAACAGTGAATACACACATTGATTCCATTTCACTTTTTATTATTATTATTTGTCAGTTAGTTGACCAATTAACCAATCAATTGTTTAATTAATCATTCAGTCAATCAACTAGGCTTATTGAAGTGCTTACGTCATCATTCCCAACCTCATCAATGACATGCCCTCTCTACTCCAGGTCTGTTGTTTATAAAAGTCTTAATTATACTTTCCAATCAAAATTTAGCTTAAATTTTCAGCATCAAGTATATCTCAATATTACATCTTCATATGTTTTTATTTCTAATTATGCTTATCTTAATGTTTTACTTTTATCAAATGAGGGTGCATAACCTAGTGGTTAGGGTGTTACAATCACAAGAGTGTGGGTTTGACTCCTGAACAGATCCAGCCACTCACACCTATCCTACAATGTCATTTTAAAAATAAGCAATCGCATCATCAAAATATCAAAGCTACAAGATAATGTATGATTAATTGAAAACAGTTTCATTAAATAAGCATTACAGTTGATAGAGGAATTGGAATACTAAAGGTTAAATGTGCAAAGACATGGAATAAAACCAAATGCTGGCATCAAGGAGGGCATCCAACTGTAGAGTGTTGCCTCAAGAAATCTCTGCCAACCCATGTCAACATGAAAAAAGTGGATGTAAAAATGATGGTTCTTGACATGGCTGTGTGGTAAGAAGTTTACTTTCCAACCACATGGTTCCGAGTTCAGTCCCACTGCATGGCACCTTGGGCAAGTGTCTTCTACTATAGCCTCAGGCCGACCAAAGCCTTGTAAGTGGATTTGGTAGACATAAACTGAAAGAAGCCTGTCAGATATATATGTGTGTGTGTTTGTCTACCCCACCACTGATCAATAACTGGTGTTGGTGTGTTTACATCCCCATAACTTAGCAGTTTGGTAAAAAGAGACCAATAGAATAAATACAAAGCTTTAAAAAATAAAGTACTGGGGTCAGTTCATTTGGCTAAAAAATTCTTCAAGGCTGTGCCCCAGTATGGCTTCAGTCTAATGACTGAAACAAGTAAAAGGAACAAGATAAACCAATTAGCAGTTTTTTCTTTCTAGAGAATTATGCTTTCATTCCCAACTACTTGACCTTGGGTTCAGTCCCACTGTACAGTACCTTGGAAAAGTGTCTTTTATTATAGCCCTTGGCCAAACAAAGCCTTGTGAGTTAATTTGGCAAACAGAAACTGAAAGAGGTCCATCATATATATCTACATATATATATATCTATACTTATATATATATATATATAAATTAACAGAATGAGATAAAAATCCAAGACTGAAAGATTTCAGAACATTTATAAATAGAAGGTCTTACAGCTGTTTCCGGGATATTTTTGTATATCCCTTCATCGGAGATGGTGTGAGAAAATGGTTAAGCAATAGTTATTCTAGATACGATATGAAATAGAGAATGAAGTGGAGGAATGAAAATAAAACGTGAGATATATCTCGCGTCTATTTTCATTCCACCACTTCACAAGGAAAACTTACACAGCTATACCTGAACAATTCGCTGACTGAAAGAAGAGTTCTGCTTTGTTTATTAGCCAATTCTCCGAAAGAACGAGCGATTCAATAATGTTTATTAAATTATTGTCTGAAAGGAAAATTCTGCAACGTTTACAGGAAACAATATTATATATTCTGTTCTCGCTGATTTGTACAGATATCGTTTTTCAACTTAATTTAACTTAGAAGTGATTCTCTCCCCTTAATCGTAAACTCACTTGAGGCAAACAACTTGCTCAAACAACGATTTTGTTTGCCATAAAATTATATTGATTTTTGTTACGTGTAAAAGCTTACGTGAGTTTCATTACGTGTAAAAGCTTACGTGAACTTTATTATGTGTAAAAGCTTGCGTGAGTTTTCATTATTAAGAAACTTAAATCAATCAGATTTATTATGAACATTTTGCCTTGATTTCAATTTGAATTATATTGGGCACTTTCCGCAATAATAAAGGAAAGAAAACACTAGCAGGGCATGTCCCCTTTCTCTGTCTTAAATTGGTACCATCCAAAGTTGATATATGGGTGCCAATCACGTATTTAGTATTTTCTTCCCGTCAAATAATGCATAGCCATACCACCCACCCCAACTCCATGTTAGAATTTTTTAATTAGCAGGTGAAAATAAAAACTACTTAATAATTTATCTTGACTTGTGAATATTATCTCAAAATGATAAATTTTGGGCAAAAGTAGAGTTAATTAAATTATCCCCAATGTTTGAGTGATTAAAAAAGTTTTTTTACATTAATCCTGGAACAAAGAAAGGTGTATTTAATCCATTGGAGTGGATTGGATTGCCTATGTTCAGTCCACTGCAGGACGAAGGTCTCTGCATGTTCTCTCTACCAACCACGGTCTGATGAGGAGACCATGAATTCGTGTTTCAGGTCATACTGGTTTGATGAGCGAGCCTTCTCTGCCACACTGGCTTGGGAAAAGGGTGCAGTTTTTTCTACTTTTACCCAGCAGTAGTTAAGTCGATTACATCGACCCCAGTGCTCAACTGGTACTTATTTTATCGACCTTGATAATATGAAAGGCAAAGTCGACCTCAGCAGAATGTGAAGATGGACGAAATACCGGTAAGCTTTTCGCTTAGCGTGCTAACAATTCTGCCAGATCACCTCCTTCTGTGAATAGAAGCAAATTTATTAAATTACTCATAGCATGACTTAAATTGCAGAATATAACAGGATACAGCAATATATTTAGTTCCATATTCAATTTTTGCCACAAGGCCAACGATATTGGAGAGGAGGGGAAAGTCGATCGCATTCGACCTTAGTACTAACTGGAATTTATTTTACTGACTTCTAACTGATGTAAGGCAAAGTCGATCCTGATGACATTTGAACTCAAAACCTAAAGAAACACTACTAAGCATTTTCTCCGACGCAATAATGTTTCTGCCGGCTTGCCGTTTACTCTGATATTTAATAGCGGTTTCAAATTTTGGCACAAGGCAAGCAAGTTTAAGGGAGGGGTGAAGTCGATTAGATCGACCCCAGTGTTCAACTACTGTTTATTTCATCGATTTCGAAAGGATGAAAGGCAAAATCGACCGCGGCAGAATTTCGACTTAAAACGTAAAGACGGACGAAATACTGCAATGATAATAATAATTAATCGATAATAGTTAAAATAAAGGCTAAGAGACTGATATGAAAAATGTGAACAAAACCAATGATAGAATTTATAATTTTTACTTGAATGTTAAGATGAAAGAGTAGTTTCCCTTCAATCGGTGACAGAATTTATGACTGAAACACTTCAAGATTGTGATTTATATAGAAATATCGTCTTGTTAATTTTGTTATATTTGCTTTCCTAATTGTATTGTTCCCAAGAAAAGTAACAAGTATAAATTCAAGATATTGTATCACGAGTGAAATTTCTAATTTGGGAGGCAACTCTCAAACCAACCCTTGAGAATAAAATAATATACTCTTTGTACAAGAAACCAGTTTGGTGGACTTAAAAGTTTACGCGCGATTTAGATAAAAGCATCTACATGTGAACAATCTGCGCACTTCTGCAAGTCAAAATTAATTAATTATACATTTCATTAAAAAAAAAGCAGTAATTGTTCAGTAAGAACACCTTATTTTTCTCCTGTTCATATATATTACGAATTCTATATAATATTCTAAATTATATATATA
>NC_068988.1:12938689-12939177 GCF_001194135.2 Octopus bimaculoides | reverse complement strand
TATATATATTTCTGCCTTTCCATTGTTAAATTCCGAATAAGCCACTCTTATTTTATTGTGTGTGGTGTGTGTGCGTATGTGTTAGTCTAAGAATCCATGAGTCAGAAAAAAACGGGCAACTACTTGTATATTTGTCAACAGAGTGTGTATATTGATATTTATACAATTATTGTATTATAGATCCATTTCAGCCAATTTTCCCAATCGCTTTTGCACACAAGATTTTGGGAAAAACCCAGTCCTAGCACTCGTCAGAAGGGTTGTTTCTTGTTATTTCCGTTCTTAGAAACAAATTAACTGATTAAATAATCTATTAGCAAAACTCAATTTATCAAAATTCCGATGAATGGAAGGTGCTCAATGTAGCAACTTCTCATAACGACGAACCCAACATAGTCCAAAACCAGATAAGTATGTGCTGAGCACTCATTTTATAATCAAAACGTACTTGCAGACCACATACTCATTAGTATATATCAACACGTGTG
>NC_068988.1:12937347-12938391 GCF_001194135.2 Octopus bimaculoides | reverse complement strand
TATATATATATATATATATATATATCTGTATCTATATATATATATGTATATAGATAGATAGATAATTCTCAGTATCATCAATATCAAACATGTAACCACGTAACGACACAATGAAAGAAACATGGTCGCGCCCACACAGCCCAACACACTTGAACATATTGCACGTATTCAAACAGTAACCAGATCCTCTTTAACGGGGAATAATGTCGTCGTCACACCACAAACAATAAAATATGTCACCTAGCCCAACGTTAGCTTTGCCATCATGAATACAATAATAACATGACGAGTAATACCAGGATAGAAACTAACTGAGGAACTTTCCATCGTCTAACATGAGTCTAATAAAGTTGTCATAGTTTGTGTACCGCGCGAAGAATATGCATTTATTTAGTTCCAATGGTTTAGCATTGTATATTTAAGCTATATATAGCTATGTAAGAAGATGAATATATAGGAGTATTATGTTCTGTCTTATTTTCTTTTTGTAATATTAATACGCAAGCATGAGTTAAATGGACCGTATCTTTGGGTCGAATGTATGTGTGTAATGTATTGTGGTGTGTGTGATTGTAGGGAATGTAACTTTGTGCTTGCGTGTTAGTGTTGTGTGAGTTTGTGTATGTGGGTACGTGTGGAATGTAACTGTGGATGTGTGTGTGTGAGTGCGTGCGCGCCCATATATTAAATATAACTTTATGTGCGCGTGTTGGTGTCGTGTGTGTGTGTGTGTGCTACTGTCATGTATGTGTACATGTATTAATGCAATTGTGTACGTGTGTCAGTTTTGGGTGTGTATGTATTAAATCTAACTGTTCGTGTGTTAGTATTGTGGGTGTATACGGTGGAAGGGTGCTATGTGCATGTATGTACGTATGAAATGTAGCTGTTTTTGTATGCATGTATGTATTAAATGTAACTGTGCGTGTGTATACATGTATTATGTTACTGTATTCGTGTTGAATGTAACTGTGTGTGTGTGTGTGTGTGTGTACGTGTAATTGTATGTATAATATAGTTCTTTGTTTCAATACATACATATAT
>NC_068988.1:12932438-12936537 GCF_001194135.2 Octopus bimaculoides | reverse complement strand
GTCTTGCCCACCCGCGATAGTCGAGGGATTATTGTATATATATTATGTAGGGAGGGGGTAAAAGATATTCACAGAAAAAGCAAATGTAGTATTTGAAATATAAAGTTTTTAAAATCAAATTGTAACAATATATTTAAATGACAAAGAAACTTCTCTTCTAATTCATTCTGTATGTTGCATGGATAGATAGATAGATAGATAGATAGACACGTTGAAACACAGCATACTCCGATGATAATCAGGTCGTGTATTTGAGCGCCAGTGTAGTGTTTTTGTAGTCAAACCTATTTATAGGAACTTAATAGGAAGTGTGAAAGTTGTGTGTGCGCGTGCGTATATACACACATACATACATACATATATCGGTCGCATTCACATATGGGCGCATATGTAGATATCGGTGTTGGTCTGAGTGCGTTAATATTAATGCTATGTCTGTGTATGTAGATACATATGAGCGCATACATGTTGATAAATGTTTATTCATGTCAGTAATATATATGGGAGTGAATTAGTCAATGAGAGAAAGAGAGAAGAATGCTCTTTTTCCGGGCCTCCGATACTGGTGAGAAGGAAGTAAAATATCCTCAAACTGGAGGTTTGATTTGAATGTCTGTGATAGAGTGAATTCTGCTTGAAGCATCCAGACTAGTTTTTGAAATGCCTTCTTTTAAGCTCTATACGAGGATATCATGAGAGAAGCTTAGAAATCTCTGTATGAAGAGATTTCGGTAACACAAGTAATACAGATTGAAGTTGTTCGACTATGTAATTAGAATACCATCCTTTAACTTATAGAGCGTTGGCATTCTGCCAAGACGTCCGTCGCTCCAGACTACGTGGGAGATCACCGAAGCTGTGGACCTCTCACATAGATCCTCCAAGACACAAATTTCTGTCTTCGAGGATCTATGTGAGAGGGGGAAGGAGAACATCTGATCGCAAGGCCGAGGTGACGAAAGGCTAGGCGTAGAGTATGGCTAAGGGGGTAGGTAGGAGGGTATCCACCCCGGGCGACATTTTTAAAGGGACGGGATAGTTGGGTCTGATATAGAAGCCTGTAGAAGGATTGCTCTGGGCGGCACACACTCACAAACTACACCACTGATGAGACGTGCTGCAGCTTGAGTTGCCTCTATGTATGTCTGCCTTGTAACGAGAAACTACAAATGAAGACCCACGAAAACCGTATATATTATTATTTATCTCTTCACCTGGAAAAATTGCATAACATTTAGTTCGATAGCTAGCAACCAAATCTCCTTCAAGTCTTATACTTTCTGTGAAATAAGAAAAACGTTAAATGTTACCAAAAGAATAGTAGAAACGCATAAAGTTGAGAAAGAGTGGTAGTATGAATTCACGAAAGATTCACAAATATATTTATGTGATGACATCCCTATGTTTTCTCAGCCTTCAGTCTCTCTCTCTCTCTCTCTCTCTGTATCTGGAATACTGGAATGGAGAGAAAGACAAAGTTAGAAAGTGGGGGGGGGGGGGTTATTATGCGCTGGTTTGAAAACTGAATAACACATTCAAATAAACAGATCTTTGCAAGATCTGTCTTGAGTGAACCCTGAAATCAAGCTAAATATCCAATTATCAAAGAAAAAAAAAACCTTGTTACCAAATATAGAACGTCCTTCGAGACAATAAAAATATATGTAAATAACAGCAACTAGACAATTGCGTACACTGATAGCTTGAAAACATGAAAAACAGTGTCACTCTAATAGGCGTCCGCGGATCTTTTTGGTTTGACGGGCAACATTTTTCATTAATGTTTTATGTAGTGTTTTTTGTACCGAAACACTTTCAAACTTCGTATACTTGCATATTTTGTATTATAGAACAGATAAAAAAATTTGTATTCGAAGTTATTTCATGTAAAAAGTTGTCGTATTTCGGTAATTTCAACCAATCACTGACGTCTATTGAGGTGAAAACAATTAATGCCGTGGAATGTAAACAACGGTGTCATGGGATCTTTTCCCTTGAATAAAATTATTGCCATCGTTTGTCAACAACTACCCGTGTTACTCTTATTTATGACATCGTTCGTGCGTTTGTACTGGTTTTAGCTTTAGGGTTAGGGTTCGGGTTTTAGAGTTAGGGTTAGTTTTGAATTGTATCATTTTCCTGAGCTATATGATATAATTTCGCTTGTGCACATGCGTTACAAAAAAAAAAAAATGCACAGAAAGTTAATTATTTTATACACACCCATGTGTATGTATACTTCCAAACACATATATTTTTGCATGCTTATGCATTTGTGCCCCGTGTATAAACAAGGGCAGTATATGCAATAAAATTTCAATCATTTTTCTACATTCGTAGTGCTAACCTTACAACCTAATGCGCTTACAGTCCGGCTTGTAAATCACAGTCTTAATACACTTACATATTTGTGTTTAAAAAAATGTGTGAACATAGCATTCGTTCAGAATGTAATAGAAGTCAACTGCATCTTATAAAGAAGTCACATAGCCAGTATGACACATTATATAACTTATGCTTGAACTTTCTCCTTCCCTCGTCTTCTGTATGTATCTCTCTCTCTCCCTCCCTCTCCACACATTCTCATACACATATACACACACTAACGGATTAATCTCGTACATACACACTTATATGCATCATACATACCTGCTTACATACATATGTGAATGTTGGCATGTATGTGCGTGCGCATGTTTCTATGTATCGTTTTCATTCTCAGCATTCTTATTCGCCCATTAGTCTACAGAAGTCACACACTGGCACATATGGAGAATATTATCCTGGCTTTAGGTTTCGGTTGTATCTGTCAAAACAAGTAGAGTAGAAAGTCGAATGCAAAAGTTCATTTTACAGGTCACATCCAGCGTAGCTGTACGATCGTGAATTCTAGTAATAACCGAAAAAGGGTCAACTGTATATTAAGGGAGATTACTCTGATTCGACACTAAACTTCTTTCCAAACGATACTTTTTCAAATTGAAATGCAACTTGTAACTTTCTTTTGTTCAATATTTTTTCAATTTAGCTAAGTTTATGTTTAGTGTCATGTTGAATTATAGAAATAGGTTTTAATTTTATACCCGTTTAGTTTAATCCTTCGATTAAAAGAGATTCAATATTTCTAGTTAGCAATTTAATGGTCCAAGCATTACATATATTAATATTAACATAAGCATTGCTTTTTTTTATGTGAACGGTATCTTCAGACTAGTAACTGCTTGAACAACTATCTTTTCCTTCACCAATTAAATGTACTATCGTGTACATTTAATAATTCTTTCAATACCACCTCGGCATTCACGGTGAACGTCATGCTTCACTGAGGAGGTCGTAAATGCCCGAAACATGTCCGAAGATGTCTCCCTTGAAAATAATAATCGTCACTGCTTAATTTTGTTTTCCTTGACTTTACTCTTCAAAAATTTATTTCTTGTTGACTTTTTTTAATAGCTATGCATTAAATTATCAAAACACTAAACTGAATAAGGAAGGGAAAATATCATTCACTAGAGAAGTATTGAATAAATCATTACCGAAATATACGGGGAAGAAGCTGTTCTTATCTCTCTTTCTTTTATTTTTTTTACTATTTGAATTATTAACTCGTGCTTAAATATTTAATATATTGTGAGAAAACACATGATCCGTGTAGTATTGGTCGTCTGAAACTGAACGTGATTTCGTTTCTGTGCCTCTGCAGGATGCGTGCGCGCACACACACGTGTCTGTTTATATGCATGTATGTGTGTGTGTGTGTGTGTGTTCTGTACTTAACCATTTAAATTCTTCTTCTGAAGAAGGAGCTGGTTTCTAACAAAGACACAAAGCTCAATCTTTGGAATGTAGACAACGAAAACAATGCTACATATTAAAACTGAGAAAAGTCTTGCATAATTTTACTGTTCCGCTTACAGATTGTATTTGCAATGTGCGAATCAGTTGATCTCTTTTTTCTGGAAATTCAAGCTTATCCAGATTGACAGTAAAGCATTTACTTACAAAACCAAATGCTCCAATTATTTATTGGTATAAATGTAAACTTGTAATCCGGATATAGAAGCTGTACGTATATATATATATATATATATATATATAT
>NC_068988.1:12919882-12932129 GCF_001194135.2 Octopus bimaculoides | reverse complement strand
TTGAAAGGGTTTTATAGTGACGTATTTTAACAAATAAATTATCAATAATTAAAAAAAGGTGAACGAAATAACATTCGCAATGGACCAACTTCAACTGTTGCAATTTTATAATATGAGAAGCCATTCGAGTATTGAAATTTCTCTATGGGAGTTCAAAGAAGTAATGTAAACCATAAAAATGAATGTAAAAGAGAATTTTTAAAAAATTGCCAAAGAAATTGTAAGACTATTATGCAAAAAAGAACATAACTCCTCGTGTGAATATGAACAAGTTGAAAAAGAGCTTTTTAACAGAACTGGCAAGTTCGTCGGAGAAAAAAAAACAACAGAATTCTTGTATCATTAACACACCACTGCATGCGCACTTACAGTCTCCCTCTCATTCTAATATATAATTCTATCCCCCTCTCTCATACACACACTTCATCTCTCAAACTCCCATACACACGCATGTATGTACACTTACATTCACACTCACCCTCTCTTATACACTCTCGTCTTTCGCTTACAAAACATGCTTTCTCTCTCTCTCACAAACACGTCTATCACTTATCCCCCCCCCACTTTCTCTCAACAAATCTCTCTCACACACACTACTGCGCTCTCTCCTCTCCTTTTCGCTGTCTATCTCTCACTCTCTGTTTCCCACACTGACAAATGTCTACTAAAACGTGTGCTAAAAGTTAACTTCAGTGCGTTTATAAGAGATAAAAATGGAGAAACTATTGTAATGAAATAATTTCTCTTAGTTCTATGTGATGTATTGTGTGTCAGTTTAGTCTCTTAGCGAATTTATATTTGTATTTGCGTCTCTCATTTTTCTGGCCCAGTTCATTTGTCTCATACTCTATTTCTCCCTCACTTAGACTTGTTGTCGTTTTCTCTCTCCATCTCTCTGTCTCATTCCCTTTCTCTCTTCCTCTTTCTTGCCATTTTTTCATGCCTTCTCTTTCCCTCTCTCTGTTACTTTCTTTCACATCTGCTCCATTGTTTCATTCTTTTACTCTGATGTGGTGACTCTTGTCACAAAATGGGAACATTTAGTTCTGTATATGTTTACAGTCAATAAACAAAACCAAAATAACCGTCTGCAATCAGATTTGACAGAAAACATTTCGGGACAAATAGAAGCTGAAAGGTGAAGAGAACGTTGGCATTGACGGTAATGGTGATGACGATGATGGTTATACTGTTATTGGTGGTGTTCGTGGTGATGGTGACGAAGACGCTGACGGCGATAATGACGAAAACACCGACGACGAGGAGGCGATAGTGTTTGCTTTGCTCAGTTGTAATTTTTGAAAGGCTGTTGAAAGCGTAACTCTATAACATATTTCATTTAGTTATAGATTTCGATTGTGTCTCTAATTTCATTTTCTTGTTAAGGTTTTTTAAATCTTAACACTTGAATGACAATAATAATCCTATAATTGATAATTTTTTTTTAAAATTGAAACATAGGGTTGCTATTAAATATTACACCCCACGACTGAGAGTAAAATATATACAGCCAAAAAAAAAAAAAAGGTAATTGATGTATAATTTCAATCGGCATTTTATTTTAATCTGCAAACCAAAAAATCTGATCGGAAAAATAATTGCAGCTTTAGACAATTTCTTAATTCAAATGTTGGGAACGCTGCTCCATTTGGTCGCACGAACTGTTAGAAATAATAACCAAATTGCTCTCAAATTATATCCTAGAGAAAGGATACATTAGATAATGTCGAGCATGGTTTTAGAGAAGAACTAGAAGGTTATGATTTGAACACCTTTGAACATAAGCGAGGCAATGAAGAACAGAAAAAAGCACAATACCATTTATTTACATATAATAATTAGCTTTGTGTGTTCATCCACTGACATACTAAAGAGATAGTGTGTAAGAAAGAGACTGTCACAACAAATAGTCATAGAAGTAAAATGAATGTGAGTAGAAGGATGAGTCGATGTGTTTATCTGTTTTACAGAGATCTACTAAATCAGAGCTGACGAAGGGCTAACAACATCAATTTTTCTACAGCCTTTTAATCTGACTTGTTAACTGAAAAGAAAAGTTGCATTCCTGTATTTCAGAATTTAACTAAATACTACAAAGAAATTTATCAGTCCCTACTTTACCGCCACTCTTCAGAGAATATAAGTTGGAATAAACGTCAACCCCATGAGAAACTTATAATATACTGCAAAATACCAATAAATATGCGAGTAAATGTAGAGGAGGGTGAATAACTGCATAAGCATCGAGCTATTAATCCACATATATTTATTAGCTTTGTGTATTTTATCCACTGTTGAGCTAAAGAGATAATGTGTAAGTAGGACACTGTTAGAGCACAAATGGAGAGGGAACGATCAGAGAAGTAAAATGAGTATGAGTGGAAGGATGATGTGTTTATTATACCAGTGCAGAAAAGCAAACAGAGAAACAATAAGTGAGATAATTGAAATAAGAGCAAATTAGAATAAGATACGCAACAAGAAGGGGGCAGCTAATTGACAACTGTACTTTCATTGCGAAAAAATTGCTGTCGTGTAATTTATAAGATTAAAACAGGATAGCAGGAGTTATCTCCCTTATATTTTGCATGCCATTCTTTGTTTCGTTTGTCCTTCTGAAAGTATACCAATATAGTGTATGTATATTTGTAAACATCACAATAAAAAGAAAATTTGATTTTTCTATTGTAAAACACTTCCTATAATTAATCAGACTGCCATTCATATTTAATGATAAAGGTACACTAATAAATATATATATTTTATTCATTGAATTGTAAGCTAAGCATAGTTTTTTTTTTAATTAAGAATACATCACTGAGGTTAGATATGGCCATATGCTTGAAGACAACATGTTAACATATTTAATGCAGTGAGCATCAAAAATCTAATTAAAATTACTGAAATACTTATGTATTGATAGAAGACAACAAAAGCCCAATAACTAATGTATAATTTTAATAGTCTTATATTCTTCTGTGAAGCATAAAACAATATTAGTCTTTGAGCATTTCCACACTGCTTATATTATCTTTAAAGACCAAAAATTTTACAGAGTAAAAGAAGTGTTAAGAAAATGGTAAAGGGGAGAGGTAAGCAAAATTTCTTTCAAATCATGTTGTTACTATTTAGAGTTAGATCAGCACCGATAGAAAATATGGTAAAACCATTTCAGCTATTAGAACCCTTACTTGTATTGGATTTGGGGGGAGATTCAACTGCTTTTCCAGGTCAAGTGACTATATAGAACGTTTCTTGTTGGCTCATTTCAACTCAGTCTCTGGAATATATATTTTTTAACATAAATACAACCAAAAATAAAAGTGGAAAAAACAACAAGCAAATAAATGAAGTCATGAATACTGACTTCTTTTCTTTCACCCCATTCACTGCTATGTTTGACAGCACAAGGAAGAGCTTTGTTTTCAACCAGTCAACTGCAGGGAATATGGTTGTTAAAAGAATGTTCAGCACCTGTAACATGACAGCAGCTCATATTTATCAGGAGAAAATCTCCTTAAAACACACTTCCTTTTCTTTTTGTTTTCTCTCTCTCCCCACCTTCCTCTTGCTTTCACACACATACGTGTTTGTGTGTGTGTGTGTGCATGCATGGACGTTAAATGATGATGATGATGATGATGATATATATATATATATATATATACAAACATACATACATAAACACACACAAGATATAGAGATATGCATAGTTACATATTTATTGTTAGAGCATGAGGAATGAAAATTTGTACATGCATGCAATTGTATGCATATGCTTATTTGTGTGTGTGTGTGTGTATATGTGCTTTTATCCAAAATGGGGACAAACACCATTCCTCCATGTGATTGCTTTGAAAAATTGTTACGATATTCAGATAGTTTTCTGTTTTTCTTGACATGAAACCAATGGTAACCTTAATTCACAAATAAAGGTATGTATGTATATACATGCCAGCATAGAAAACAGCTATCAAATGTTGATGATGATATATATATATATATATACATGTATATTATCACCATTTTACCTCCGTTTTCCATGCTGGCATGCATTGGATGGTTTGGCAAGAACTGGCCAGTTGAAGAGATGTCTGGATTCCATGTCTGTTTGGCATGATTTCTACAGCTGGATGTCCTTCCTAACACCAGCCACTTCACAGAATGTACTGGATGCCTTTATGCAACACCAGCATGGTTGCTTTTGACATGGCACCAGCATCCATGAGCCCAAAAGATTAGGATTGGTCAGCTGAAGAGGGATGCAGGGACCAAGATTTTACTTAGCTTGACATGATATATGAATATATATATACATGACAGTGGCAAGTAAAAAGCATCCAGTTCCAGTACACTGTCTAACCCCTGCCAGCATGAAAAACAGACGTTAAATGATGATGATATATAAATAAAACTTATATAACGTATATAAGCATATATATGATGATATATTTATTATCTTCATCTTTTAACATTTGTTTTCCATGCTAGCAGGGGTTAGATAGTTTGACATGGAGCTAGCATGGTTTCTACAGCTGGATGCCCTTCCTAGCGCTAACCACT
The DNA here is from genome assembly GCF_001194135.2 of Octopus bimaculoides. Classification (NCBI taxonomy): domain Eukaryota; kingdom Metazoa; phylum Mollusca; class Cephalopoda; order Octopoda; family Octopodidae; genus Octopus; species Octopus bimaculoides. The sequence goes on along the minus strand of NC_068988.1, from coordinate 12,927,566 downwards.
TAACAGTGTACTTGATGCTTTTTACATGCCACTGGCATGGATTGGACAGTTTAACAGGATCTGATGGACTGAAGGCCTGCATCATACTCCAAAGTCTGCTTTGACCTGCTATCTACAGCTGGATACCCTTCCTAACATCCACTTCTTTACAAAGTGTACTGGGTGCTTTTATTGTGGCACCAACATGTCAACCTGTAGCTTGCAAGATTAAGATCCCTTTCGACTTTGAACAAGTGGAGCTACAATAAAGTGGGAGGTAATTTTATGGCAGGTGATAATAGGTTAGAGATAAAAGCAGGGGCTGTAGGGTGGCTGCATGGCTAGTCACATTTACAAGAGTGGGTAGGAGTAATCGGGGGTGGGGGTGGGGGGCTGGAGAGATAAAGATGGTAGTGAAAACGTAGTTTTGGGTTTAGTACCACTGTCTGTTACTTTGGGCAAGTGTCTTCTATAACCTTAGACCAACCAAAGCCTTGTGAACGAAATTGGTTAACAGAAACTAAAAGAAGCCGATCATGCGTAAGTGTGTGTGGGCGTGTATATTTTGCTTGTATTTTTCCTTCCCACCGCTTGATAACTGGTGTTGGTTTGTTTACATCTCTGTAACGTAGCGATTTGGCGAAAGTGACTGACAGAAAAAGTACCAAACTTTAAGGAAATATAAATACTAGGGTTGATTTATTTGCCTAAATCCTTTTCGGTGGTGCCCCAGCATGGCCACAATCCAATGAATGAAGTAAAAGATGATATTCATATAGTTGAGTGCTGTTTTGTTTCGACTAAAAACCACAAGTGAATACACAAACACACACATATATATATGTGTGTGTGTGTGTATTTGCATACATATATATGTACATAGATATATGAATATACATATATGTAAAATACGTATATACACACGTATGTGTATATACGTACTTATCTGTGTATATATATGTATGTGTGTGTTTATATAAAGACAGAGAGACAGATAGATCTGCAGACTGGTGGTGCCCTCACTTCACCGATTTTGTTTCCTTATAACTGTCTGTAAAATACATTATTCTTTAAGATTTTGCAGCGATACGTTTTCCAGAGTGTGGATTACAATCATGCTGGTAAAATTTATTTAAAAAAAAATTTCTTTGGAAGAATTTCGGTGCGTTCTTCCCTTCTCCTGCCCCAACTTTGTTACCACTAATTTTCGTAACTCAAGCATTTTTATATATGGTTTAAACATCAATAATATGTAATCTACACCTCACGAAAGCGTATTTCTGTATAATGTAATTTGAAAACAGATTTTAAAGAAAGTTATTTTCAAACAAATTGGGAGAAAGTGGCTCGAAATTCCTTCGGAGAATTTTTTTTTGTCAATAGAACAATCGTAATCTACACCATCAAAAACGTACCTCTGCAGAGTTTCGTTAAAAAATATGCGTTTTTCAAAAAGTTATACAGAAACAAAGTCGTGGGGCAGCAATCTGTAGTTATGCCTTATATATATATATATATATAAAATCAAATTTGAAAGGCTGTCAGTGTACCATAAAAACAACCTCGGGAGATAACTCTTCATTTTTTTTTTTTTCTGAAAAGGAAGTGTTTTTTCTCTTTTGTCTGTAATCTCAAATGAAATTACATTCGACCTATTCCCCATAGTTTTAAAGGAAAGGAAATGTAATAAATTGTATTTAAAATAAGCGTTAATTTTAAGGCTTGGATTTACTTGTAAATATAATGATAGTTGACGATGCCTGTTTGTAAAACATGTAATTCCCAGGAAGAAAATAATTGCCATAATTGTCATTGGAATTGTGTGTATATATACTTTTCTGTTGTTGAGTTACATTATAGTCAAACATACAGACACAGTACAACTCTATACTAGGAAATTACTTAATTGTTTTAGCAAGCAAAGAAGTCGCCCAATTTTTTTTCTTTTAGTAACAAACGAGGAGAAAGTACACGTGAGTGTATATATGTAATTAAGAAAATAGAGGCGTATGCTTGTGTGAATATGAAGTGGGGGGTTTTTTTGTATAATTGCTGTGGTGCGTACCTATGTGTTGAACTAATTTAAGTCGGCATGTCCGTCTTAATAATTGCTCATCCCGCCACTCTTTTTGGCGCTGACATTATAAGTGCTCCTCCTGAAGACTTAGACTTTGTAAAGAACTAGCCAACAACACAGCCTCTACGTAGTCGCCGAAAATGCTAAAAATAGCAGCTAAATCTAACTCAAATCACACCCACCATGCCGTCTTAAAAATAAAGGGACGCATAGGGTAATATAGTTGTTCCTGATAAACAAAAATAGAGTACGATCATGAGTGGAATGTTTTTGATTATAGATCTGCTCGATCCAGGGTTGACCTGCAGCTAAATTCACGATGACTTTGTAAAGAAGTACTGAAATAAAAACGATCTTTGTTTTAAGTGAGTACCTACAAGATGGAAGGTTTAATTTTCTGCAATCATTGTTATCGCAATGTTTGTTTCTTTGCATATCATCACCCCACCCGCACTACGACTATCGTCATCATGACGATTATCAAGAAATATATAACAAGAGTTGCTCCAAATGAACCTGGCTTTCAAATCGTTGTTAGACCTGTTTTTACGTCAGTGCAAAGAAGTGAAAAGAAAATAGAACATGGAAGGAAAATATAGACTAGCAAAAGAAAGAGTTGATTAGTGAATAGATATTGTATATAACATTTAAACATGATCTAACTAAAAGAAATGAAAGAAAAATGCTTGTAATTCAAAGACACACACACACACACGTGTGTGTGTATACATCTGTTAGAGAGAAAGAAGGGAGAGATTGAGGTTGAAAGAACTGAGTGCAAGTAGATTTTTCAGTGGTTCGCTTCTTGGTGCATTTGACTTTATGGCCTTGACAAAGGCAAACGTCAAAACTTTCCATTTCTTCCCCACTCCTCTCCCCAATAACTGAGTGGTGGTTGTTTTATTAATTCCAACCTAGGTCCGTTCTGATCTAACACAAATATATTATCAAAGCATCCGGCCATGGTAATCCTATTTTATTTTCGGACAAAGTATCAAGTCTTACATTATCCAACGTATCCTTTCTCTTATGATATGGTTGAGTGTAGTTTCAGAATAACGTGACTGTTATTTCTAGCAGGTTTTTTCTCACTTATATTCTTTCTCTTTCTATGTATCGTTCATTTATAACAAAGTGTAATTTCAGAGGAATGTGACTATTATTTCTAGCAGACCAGGCGACCACGTAGCGGCTGATTTAGTGGGTTTTGTGGGTGTGGAGGAGTAACATATTTATTTTAGGTTACAGATGTAATATTTTTCTCTAATTTTATTTTTAACTCTTTTGTTAAAAACTAACCACATAACAAACCGGTGGAAGAAAAGGTGTGGGGGAAAGAGGTGAGAGGGTATGAGTAACAGGAAGATAGGGTGAGAGAGAGGTTAGAAAGAAAGAGAGAGAATGAAGGGGAGAAAAAAAAGCGTGAGTCGAAAATATTAAGAGAAAGAAAGGATGAGTGAATGAGAAAGAAAATGGGGGAGGGAGAGAGAAAAGAGCATGTCATCAACATATGAGAGAAAAAGTAAGAGGTAGACAGAGTAAGCGGTAAACCGAATAAGAGGTCAACCGTAAAACACAAAGAGTGTGAGTGATAGGGAGAGTAACAATGCATGCACAGAGAAAAATATACGTATTAAAAAGTCAATAGAAAAATTTCATATAACACGTTATACATAACACCGTAAAATAGTCACAAGCAAAAATATTGAGACACAGTTATACATGCATAGAACAAATTCATTTGCAAACATGCTTGCCGCCTTGCTAGAGTGAAGAAAATATATAAAATAAGTTTGTGATTGAATTAGGTACATGTTGCATAGTGTGATGAAAGTCAGGTCAAAAGACATTTTGTCCAGCAAGCTTGTAATACACTATAGAACACACACACACACATATATGCGTGGCTCTTTGGACAAGTGTCTTCAACTATCACCCCTCGGGCCGAACAAAGCTTTGTGAGTGGATTTAGGAGACGGAAACTGAAAGAAGTCCGTCGTGTGTGTGTGTGTGTCCCCTTGCGTCTTAGGATGTCCCCCACCACCGCTTGACAGCCGGTGTTGTATTTACATCCCAGTAACTTAGCTGTTCGGCACAAAAGACTGATGGAATAAGTACCTTGCTTAAAAAGAAATTAAGTACCGGGTTCGATTCATTCGACTAAAAATTCTGCCCCAGCATGTCCTCAGTCTAATGTCTGAAACAAAAGATTATATATATGTGTGTGTACACATACGTATATATAAAAAGCAATGAATATGTCATGGTCCCTGTCGAAGTGTGACAAGAGGATGAAGGTGAAGTCTTCTTGTGGCACAAGTATACCAGGGAGCCTGAACCAAATGAATCTCCTCAAAAAGAAAATCACCAGCTTTCCATGCTGGCATGGGTCAGATAGTTTGACATGGAGCTGTCCAGACTTATATATGTATGTATATATATATATATATATATATATATATATATATTTCATGGTTAGCACCTGGGGTTGCTGTGTGTGTGTGAATAAAAATCCAAAGTTAAGGAATAGAGTATTTATGTTTCCTAGCTAGCAGACCTTGGAAGTAGTAATTACCCAAATGAGGGGTACTCTGCTACCTATTCATCAGGCCAAAGATACCTCAGTCAATGTACCTTCATTTGACTAAGGTATCTTTGACCTGATGAGTAGCTAGCGGAGTACCCCTGATCTGGGTAATTGCTACCTCTGCTAATTAGGAAACTTATGTAGCCTCGATCTTATTCACTCTGTTCCCTAAATTTGGATTTTTAGTTGCATTACACAGCAACCTCAGTTGCTAACTGTGAACTATAAAATAACTTTTTTCGGCTTATCAAACTTTGATACGAGAAAAATCTACAACCTTCTATGTCAATAAACCACTATTGTTCCTGAAAGTTGGTTTTTATACCTACTACGGGCTGCTTGAAGCTGACTAACTTCCTACACCTTGATCCTAGGATCTTACCTTTACATATTACTATATATATATATTTCTGAGGTTTAATATCTTAAGATCAGCTTTCACCCCTTCTGCTCATATCTTCCTTAGTCTCCTTCTTCTACTTGTTCCTTCCAAATGGATCTCCTTGCCAGCACATTCGTCTCTCTTGCATCAGTGTTTTCTCTCAGCCACTCTGTACCACATGCGACAGAGCATGCTTGGTTCATTACTTTCCAACTTTTACACATCCTCTACATTCAGCCCCCATATCTCACTACCATGCAACATTGCACTTTATACACAATATAAAATTTACCCTTTGCTCAGAGAGAGGAGGAAAAGAGAGAGCATCCTCATGTCAACAGTGGTAATAGTTCCCTGAACATTTTCCATCCTCTTTTTATTCTGTCTACTGGCATACTTTCAGAACACTTTCTATTGCTAAAGAGGTTTCCTAGGTTATAGAAGTTATCAACTACTTCCATACATTCTTGTAAATATTATAAAGAGTTTTGTATTACAAACAACTCTTGTGCTTCTACAAAAATATTTTATTCACTGTCAACCTATCTTTGGTTCCACTACACCTCTTGTTCATCCACAGATCATTGTATGGAATTACTACCCAATCCTTTTTCTGCATACTGAGCACTATAATTTCCCTAATGGCATCAGAGTTCTGCCGTCTTTCCCTACTTTGCTATGTTTACACTGAGGCATCCTCTTTATTCAAGAGTTTGTCAAAAATTTCTCTCAATCCTAAATAATCTTTACTATGAGGACTGGGTTATCAGGATAAATGATTTCTGTTGCAGCAAAATTTGAAACTGAATTAACAAATTGCCAAGTAAAAATCACAGCCTTTTCATCTGATCAGCCAAGTTATGGAACAATCAGCATTGAGACATGACATGATGCATCTTTCTAGAAACTGCAAGAATGTCCCTTTGCAAAGCTTTTAAATGGGCATGTTTTGAGCACCAAAGTTCAGTTTGTGGCCACCTGCAGCTAAGCTAACCACATGCTCATTTTGGTGCTTTTGAGTCATTCTCATGAGTCTTTACTCAACCTAGACAGCAGCTACAGTTTGTGGACATGAACACACATTGTGACACCATAAGCAACCAGTCTCAAATTCCTGTTATTGTTTGGTGATCTATAACAATTAAAGTAGGCTGAGATCTGAGCTTTGGGATACACTTACACCTTAACTTCCTCACTGTACCCATTGTCAATTTTCTCTGTACTCATCCACTAGTCTTCTTAATGACCGAGCTGGCAGAATCGTTTGCCGCTACGTTCCGAGTTCAAATTCCGCCGAGGTCGACTTTGCCTTTCATCCTTTCGGAGTCGATTAAGTACCAGTTACGCACTGGAGTCGATGTAATCGACTTAATCCCTTTGTCTGTCCCCTCTATGTTTAGCCCCTTGTGGGCAATAAAGAGATAAGTTTCCTTAATGACCAGTAGACTACAGAATATTAAATGCTGGGATAGAAAGACTTAACTAAAAACTTGTCTAGTAGTTGTTTTACTATGAAGAGAGCATCGGTTGCACTCCGACCCGACACAAATCCAAACTGCCTCTAGCTGGATTCTCTTGCAAATCAATTGAAGACAGTATTCCTTTAATTTCTTAGTTCATCAGTTTGACACTTTGTGTAGATGTTCTTTCTCAAGCATCTCCTTTGCTTTTGTAGTAGTTGATGATTAATCGGCCACGCTTGTCATTAATAATGACACCTCACTGTATTATTTGGTTTAGAACATGGAGATATATACACAATAACGTATAGATGTTTGTATGTATACACGCGCACATATATGCATATATATGTGATATACATATACACGCTTTTATTTATGCGCGCACAATATCTATCTATCTATCCATATATATATATACATACATATATATATATATATGACTCACATATATATAAAACCTTTACTGTCGATTAAACGCCAACGAATTTTAATATCGATTAAAACGCTTTTAGACGTGGTCTTCTTTTCCTCGCAACACAAAACGGGGAAGGACTCTATAATCGGTGTTGGGTCGTCTTATTCGGATTAATTGTAGAAAGGGAGAGAGAGAGAGTGAGAGAATGAGAGGGGGAGGAGAATGAGAAAGAAACTGAGAGGGAGGAGAGATATTGGTGTCAGTGAGAGATTGAGCCATATCAACTGTAATGTCCCACAGCACATTCCAGTATATCTATATATATATATGTGTGTGTGTGTGTGTATTTGTTTACGTCAAGCTTATATATAAAAACAGTTGAACAGCAAAGCGAAGAATTGCTCAATACTTTTTAGTAGAGTACACTATAAATGTTTAGAATGAAAATATTCCTAGTAAGCCGAAACTTCGAAAAATCACTTTCGACCTTTTCCATGAAAAAATTCACACACACACACATATACCATCAGATTAATGTATGTACGAACAATAGATATGAAATGAGATGTCGAAATATTAATAATAATGTGTATGTTATATATGTGTTACATGTAGACACATGAAAAGAATCTACACGTGTACACTTCACAGACACACACTAGAGTGAGGGGGGAGTGTTAATAGGAAGATATTTAAAATATTCATGAAAAAAAAAGCTATGAAATTTATATATGCATGTATGAAATTTATATATATATATATATATATATATATATATTCA
>NC_068988.1:12917354-12919872 GCF_001194135.2 Octopus bimaculoides | reverse complement strand
TATATATATATATATATATATATATATATATATTCAATGCATATGTAACTATACATGAATATTGAAGTAAGCACTTATGCATATGCATCAAAATGTGTGTATTTATATTTTTATAGTAATGCTAAACATGTATTTTAGCGTATCCATATCTATGTTCATTTATTTATATGTATATTTAGTATTGTTGAAGTGTATTTGTAAGTAAAGCCCGTATTATATTTGTATCTTCACTAATATTAAATGATGGTAAAGTGGAAACGTCTTGTGTACGCGTGTGCAAGATTACTGGCTGTTTTATAACATTATATATTCCCTTATTGAAATAATAAAATTACTACTTCCTGTTTTTGCCATTTCGAAATCAGCTGTACGTAGATTTCACTACTATAGCAATAGAGAGAGAGAGAGAGAGAGAGAGAGAGTTTAAGACTAAAATTTAAGAAACCGAGCGAAGTTCTGAAATATATTGTCTTAAACCAACTGTAAGAATACATGTAACACCAATACTAGCTTAATGTCTAACTAGATACGTATTGTTGTTGGAAATTACCTACTCTATTAACAAGTTCAAATGTAGCTTATCTTGTTATGTTGTTGAATTTTTAAAAAATCCCTTTAAATTTAGAAATTATGTCTTAATGAATAAAAAAAAATTAATGAAATTATATAAGACTTGCACTGGGACACATCGGCTGAATAGCAATAATAATAGTAATAATGATATTATTGTTCTTGGTAAAATTCTTTTATGTCAATCTTAGCTGGAAAAAAATATTGTAGTAAGCAAACTGTGTGTGTATATATGTGTATATATATATATATATATATATATATATATATACACACACATGTATATGTTGTATGTGTAAGTATTGAAGTAATAGGTTTGATATAAAAGTCGGTTATAATAGTAATATAAAAAAATATCCGTCTATGGTAGCAAACCGAGATTAGTGTGAATTAAATATACAGTAGCAGGAGAAGTCGGATTCTATGTCCGCCGACCATGTCGGCATCAACTCATTGCGTGATAGCGACCACGACGATGGTGCTTATGATGTTGATGATGAGAGAACGATATGGATCCGGAAGTGATCTGTCATATGATCCGTGACGTCATGACTAAACCATACACGAAATGCATTGTGGCCCGGATGTAAGATGGCGGCTGCTGTTTTCTATGTGAAATCTATGTAGATGACCGTGAATGAAGAAAGCGTCATAATTTAGCAACCTGTGCTGCCAGCTGCACTTACCTGACGCCAGTTTTAATGGTAATGCATGCAAGGAAACTTCCAAGACTCAATGATGGGTACAATATTGTTTATAATTTCCTCTCAATTCAATTGTTTCTTCTCCCATATTCCGCCATCTTTGTTGTCAAAACGTTTTTTTCCCCCAAAAATGCGTCCATTTCCGCAGTCTGCTCTAAAAACACAAAAACTTAGAAAAGACTTCTTTACAATAATTCTTTTAATAATATTTTCTCTTCTTATTTTCTTTTCTTTTAGGTATGGTGATAAAAAGGAAACCCATCTGTATCAGGTAAATGTCTGTCTCGTCTGTGTGTGTATATATATATATATGTGTATATATATGTATATATAATATATATATGTTATATATATATATATATGCTGTTACTGCCTTTATCCTTTTTATACGCTTTTGTATTATAAGATATATATACTCGCACATTTATATGTACATATATGTGTGTGTGTATATATATATATATATATAATATATATATACATACATGCACATATATGTATCCTAAATTATACACGTATTTATGTATATATATATATATATATATATACATCTATGCATATATACGCGTATATGTATATATGTATGCATATCAGTATTTTACCTATGTGTACATACACGCACACATATATATATATTCATATATAAACAACGTATAATGTATATATATGTATATATAGCTATGCACATTGATATCTATATATAATATAGACACAAACTGTCAAGCCTACACATGGGTTTGCTCCCTCCTCAGTTCCTGACAAAATACTTTATGGTTTAGAACAGAGGGATCGACTATAATAATGTTCTGTAGATTACAGCTCACCGCCTTGTCTAGCTTTGGAGTTCCTGAAATGATAACTCCAAGTTCAGTTTAGTTGTCAATGGTTTATATTTCAACTATTTAATAATATGAATAAGTAGTGGGGGAAAAATGGCCGGTGCTGTGGTCTTTTGTTGTCGTTTTTAGAAAGCTTTTTCTTAAAAGCTTTTTACTAAAGAATGCAGCAGACTGATCCCTCACTACGTGGCCGCTCTCATGATATATGTCTGTCTATAATAGTCATCATATCTCTTACTTTTTGCCAGCTTGCCTCGCCTCTTTTTTTCTTTGCTCGCTTTTTTTTTTTAATCTCCCCTCCCATCAGTGTCCCGCTTTACTGTGTCCCCCCCCTCTTTTTTTTAGTTTGTTTAATCAGTCAATCTCTATTTTACTGCATTTAATTTTAATTTTAAAAAAAATGTG
>NC_068988.1:12873174-12915674 GCF_001194135.2 Octopus bimaculoides | reverse complement strand
ATTCATTTCAGTATTTTTCAAAAAATTATTTCAGTATATGTTAAAACAATATTTGGAAGTTGAATTGTCAAACAGATTTTGCCCTCTTTGAAAATTATAATGGGTGTGTCACATTTTCATGTTCTAGATTTAAATTGTCCTGCCAGTGAATTTGACATGTTGAATTTTTTGTAATTTATACATTGTGTGTTGCTGACCATTTTAATTTAGAAGTACTTGATAATATATAATACACCATAAATTTATATTTTTCTGAAGAATCATATGACCAAGTCAGTAATATCAGACCTCTGATAAAAGGGTGAATGGTTTGTATTGTCTTATTTTGTTGCCACTTTTTGTCCTGAGCTAAGAAATTTAACTCTCAAATGGCCCATGTCAACAAACTAGGTATCATCCCTGTATTTGTAATAAGGGCCTTTTTAATTGATGAATATTTGTTTAGTATACTGGTTTCAAATCCTCAGTTATAAACATGGACTGAATTGTCACTCTGACTTATGTAGATTGATTCCATTGTCATCATCATTGTTATAAGTTGGTTTTCCAAACTAGTGTAGGCTAGATGGTCATCACAGTCCATTTTGGTTCTTATATGGATTTAGTACCTTCCTAAAGGGGGTCAGAGGGACAATGTCTTCCTTCTAAGTTTGTTTTGGGTTTTAGTTCTATAACCAGCCTCTTTACAGAGTGTATTGGGTGTATTGTAGCAGAGAGGTTGTCATGTCCTTGACAAGCCAAAATGTCTTCTTGACCCTATGTTGTCTCTGCTCAGTTGCTAACATTGCCAAGTTTGCAATTTTTGGTGTTGAACCAATACTTTTTTTAACCACACCTGCTAATCTGTAGAATAGGAAATAGTTGAGGGTGTTCAAATTACCACCCACCCACCAGTGCAGGACTAGGTAGCCTATTAGCATGAAGAATAATACATTTAACTGTCTGGTGGGATGAGGGCGGGGGGTGCAAAAGTGAGGGCTTTAACCACCATTCATTCTGCAATCCTTTTGATTGCAGATGATATAAGGGATTGGATTTAAGAAATGCATCCGATTTTCTGTTGCCAGGAACAGGTTATTGCTATGAAATATTCGAGGGTGATGCTTGCCATCAAAATGTTTGGTTTACCATTTTCAGAAAAAATACTTGTAAGACATATTTTATGGTGGAACTCTTTCTATCAGGAACATGAGTAGCCTCTGGTAACTGAAAAGGAATACACTGTGATAAACATTAATCTGATACCATTAACAAGAGAATAATACATAGGTATATGAGGTCAGGTTTCCATTATTTTGGGCCATAAATGAAGCTTGTTCTTTGGAAGAAGTTTTGTCTTTGTAAATTTAGGACATCTGTGCATGTAGTCCTTGATATATGAAAGCCAAGCTACCATGCTCAGGTAATTGTATTTAGTAGTGCTAACTGTGGACATTGTCATGAACACTTTGATTTGCTTTTTGGACCCTTGAGGTAGAACAAACTATTATTGTGAAGAATGCTATATTCTAGAGTTAATATTTGACATCTTATAAGGTCCTTCAGTATCAGAACAGTTACTTCTGACATTTTTAATTCTAAAAATGATTTTGCCTAATCAGATCATGCAGGCTATCACAATGCAACGCATTAGTTCCTATCCAGTGTCTGTAACTATTATTATCCAAGTTAGTATCCTACAATTGCACTCTAAAATGTAACTGAGAACATGTCGGTGTGGAGGAATTGAATTTTCCTCACATGTATAGTGCACCTCAGTATCTTTGAAAGTGTAACCTGTGAGTGGTCTTGCATTATTTAAGATAGGATAGGTCTATGATTAAGATGTAAGCAGAAATTTCCTACCAGTTAAAAATGAGCAGTTTGTGGTCCACTCAATTGCCTTTTCTCTCAATATTTGAATAATTAGGTGCAGCAGTGATTAACTTAGTTAAAAAAACATACCTGAGTAGTTATCCACAAACAAATTCCTGTTATAGACTACTCAGTAGCATTTGCTGTAAACGTGATGTCTTTATTAACATCAAACGTCCTCACATCAAGATCTCAGCAGGAGCACTTTTTAAATTATTAAATAGCTTTTACTGAACATTTTGTCCAACCAAATTCAGCTTGTTTGCACAATTTCACAAAAGGTTTGACCATTTCAGAATATTTTGTCAAATGTCATCCATAAAAAAAATAACTAATACAAAAACAGATTCAAAGTCTTTCTTATTAGAGACTAGAGAAACCTAATAGCTTCTTGATCAACTGTCAGTATGGAGAAACAGCTTCCTTTGAAATGGAATGTCCTACAAGTGATATCTTGTGAATGGCATATTCTTCTGATTTAATGATTACAGCCGTCTTTCATCCATCCACATCAGATTTAATTTCTTTCATGGTAGTTGTCTGAAAACTTTTCATAATAGAGTATTTATGTTGTCCCTCAAGGGCTTTTCTATTATACATGGAAAAATAGACTTTGTATTTTTATGCCTTAACATATTGTTGTCCGTCTCATCAAACTAAAAGGGTATTAATGCACTTTGGTGATGTAATTTTGCGAAAGATTCCATCCCAAGTAATGTCTGAGAGTTCATTGTGATTAACACTGCCTTGTAGTCACCACTAGAATAGGTAATACCTAGCTGCTATTTTCAAGTGAACCATCCTCTGATATGCCTTGTTCAACCATTACAATTACTATTGGGAAAATATAAATTAGTCTACCAGTTACAAAATATAAAGGCTGTTCATTTTCTTTTAATTTAATACTGGCTTCATAGCATCCAGCCATAAAACAGTCTCAGAAAACTTGTCCAACTTATGTCACCATGGAAAAGTGATGGTGATTAATACTGGCCTTTTTTTTTTCAGCATATCTGTATCTTCGTTAGGCTTGATGGTTAATTAATCTTCTGTCAATGTTTAGTATATTAGTTCTAACAACACTAGTACTTTTATCACAGTCTCTGACTACTTGTTTTAAATCGAATGTCTGTCTCTAGAGTACCTTAAAAGGGCTTCATTGTTCTGTTTAATTGGCAAAAGCAAAAGTGACTTTTGACAAGTTAGAATTGACCAATGAGTATCCAAAAGTTTTTGAAATTAGGGTAACCTCACTGCTGGGATTGATTTGCATACCCCAACTGACATTCAGTTTTAATTTTAGGTAAAGTAGTTCTTTTCTTGCCTTCTGTGTCAGGCCTTTCATCATTAGTTTATGAAGTTATTCAGCATGTTCTACATTTTTCTTTTTAAAATTAATAGTTGGAAGTGGTTCTTTTTGTTAAACAATTTCTCTAGCTTTCCAATTGTATGGCATTTATTTTTAATAAACATAACTAAAATTTTGAGAAAATATTTTCATCATACATGTGCACATCAGCTATTTTAGGATTTATTTCATAAGAAATGTCATTTCCTGTTCTATGAAATTCATGTGTGCATCAAGTGATGTATTTACAAACTGCATCCAAACATCTTTGGTCTATAGCAAGGAGTTTTCAAACCATGGTAACAAAATACTGGAATTCTCAAGTAATCACTACCAACTAAACACAAATTGTGTATCTAGAAAATGTGTAGATAGTCTTTTGCTGTTCCCATCCACTTATTGTTATGAAAGGTTTTCAACATAGTTTATAACCAAAAACAAATTCCTTACAGGTTGTCAGTTATAGAATATGTGAGGGTGTCTGCAATTTAATCATTAGAAAGTGTCAAGTGCATCCTTCTTAGTAAAAATGTAAGATAAAATTAAATGAAATGGATTTCTTTCATAGGTATAGGGTCAGAAATTTTGAGATTTTGATTATATTGACCTCAGTACTTGATTACTGCTTTTATTTATCCTGGAAGGAAGAAAGGCAAAGTTGACTATAGTGGAATTTGATCTCTTTATATTGTCTGTTCTGTGATATTGAACCATTTTACATTATATTCTTTGCATGGAGTATGCCAACACTGCTGGACATGACGAAGGGGTACGTTGAAATAAAACTTTTGAGAACCACTGATCTAAAGAATATCTGATATATGCTTTCAATGAGTCTCATTTATATTAGTTAATCTTTGATACTGTAGTCACCTTGATCAACCTTATCAAGCTCACAATACTGAGATTCATTGCCGAGAGGATGCAAGAATTTTGCTATAGGCTCGAACTACTCTTGATGTGATATAAAACAAAATTGGTTTGCCAATGACCAATATTTTATACTTTACATTATCCATTTACCTCATTGATATACATCTTCCAGTTGCTTTCAGTGAACTATTAATGTCATCTATAGTATAGTTTCACTGTTGGCCTTTTATAAAAAATCATCCATGATCTCCTTTGGGCTATAACATTCATCATTATCTTTCAATATCTTTGTTCTTAGTGTGGCTGCAAATTATCTTAATTATGCTTCAACAATGTCAATCTCAGTCAGCACTAATTTAGACCCTGCTGGCAACACCATTTGTTAGGAAGAGTATAATTCACAAGGATATATCAATAGTTTGACAAGGAACACCAAAAATCTCTCGACTGCTGCAGATTAAAGGGAACTTTGACAACTACCAACAGTCTTATTAGTAGAGGAGATTATTCATACCAGTTTCATGTTACTCAATGCTTTTTTTTCTGCTAGAATTAATTTGTAATCATTTAGTTTGAGCAATGAGGAATTAGATTGAAAGAAGTCATAAATTTAATGTATTAATTTGTTTTTACACATTAATTGGTTGAGATAGTTGACATTTCTCATTTGTTATGACCTTATTCTGATGTAACAAAAATGATGCTTAGCTCTTTGAAGCTTTGCACTTATTCTCACAAAAAAAAAAAAATGCTCAACCCTTGAAAATTTTGCAGGGATTTTATTGATGGTACTTGAAGAAATGTGTGACTGAAAGAGGCTCACAAAATCTGTCATCATCATCATTTAATGTCCACTTTCCATGCTGGCATGGGTTGGGTGGTTTGACATGGAGTTGTCCAGACTACAATTGTTTGTTATGGCATGGTTTCTACAGCTGGATGCCCTTCCTAATGCCAACCACTTAAATTTGTTGGGTGTCTTTTACATGCCACCAGCACATAAACTGTAATACATGATAAGTTTTTGTTTTAATTTAAAATTAAGACTTTATGTACCTCAAGATCAGTCAATACAGAGTCTATATATTTCCTCCTCAAACACAATGAGAATTAGCTGTAAATACGACTGCTTCTGCAAATCAACTTTATTTATTCCCTTATTTAAAATGTAACTGTTATCCTATTCTCTGTGAACATGCTATGTTCTGCACATAATTTTCACCTTTCTCCTAGGTTCTTAGTTTGTTGATCATATGTCCAGCTTGGTTTTGATAATTTTTCTGTATATTTTGAGAATTTCTTTTTAGAAAGATGCCTGTTAGGTAAGATATTTTAGTCAGTTGGTGGTCTTAATTTTGTGTGGTTGTTTATCAGTATTATTTCCATGTTCTTTAAATAGTAAAATATAACCTAGATTTTATTTTTGTGTCTCTTAAAGGAGTTTATTTTATGTGATTCCATTTATGCCAGTTTGATTATTATGTCTTACAATAAAGTAATAATTGATATTAAAGTCTACACACACACACACACACACACCTATCAGTTGGTGTTAAAAAAATTATTTGGTTTGTGATTTTTAGACCAACTGATTGTATAGTTGCTATAATTTCATATTCTTCCATTATTTCATAATTTCATTTGTCAAATGAAGAATCCCTCACACAGTTCCATCTAATTTAACTTGAATTATTTATGAAATCATAACCAAAGTAGCTAGTTCTAAAATCTATATGAGATGCAAGTAGTGACTCTACTAAAAAGTAATGACTGTTACCACCTCAAAGTGATTTTTCCATAAAGAACAATATTACTATTTTTATCCCCTGGAGGACACCTCCTGGAGTTAAAAAGAGTAGTAACATTGTTCTTTACGGAATAAACACATTGTGGTAACAGCCATTACTTATAAAAATCATAGTTATTCATTAGTTGGAGTTATATTTAATGAGAAATTTATATTTTAAAAAACCTTGTTTGAAATGTACTTTAATAAAAAGTGGTTATAGTATAATTACTTTTATTTTTGATTGAGAAATGGGTGCTACTATTTTGTAAATCTTTTATGGTATATCTGAATGAAAGTGCTTATTAGGTCAAGCAAAAAATAATTTTTTATTGAGTAGAGTTCTGATTTTTCTTATTGGCGTATCATTATGTAATTTCAAGGTTATTGGAAAAGGAATATATAATTTCAAGTCAGATTCTGATTGGAATTGTTTATCTACAATTCCTACAGTAAAAATTTCACTTGGTAATATTTAATTAAAAAAAAATTTTTTTCATGTTGAAACTAAATTTAACTTTTTAATACCAACTTGGCCCAAACTGCCAGGCTCTGCAATATAAAGCTCCTGTTTTAAAGTTATTTAAATTAAAATATTCCATGTTAATTTGTTCCAGACTTCAGCTTAATAATGACAGTTATTTTACTAAATTCTTCATTATTTTCTATATTAATTGAAACAAAGACTATTTCCACAAAAATTTGGTAACAAAAGGGTTAAATTAAATACATTATATTTAATTTGCAACATTGTGATATTCTGAATCAGTACTTCTGGGTGGCACCATTCCCTGGGAAAAAAAGGCAGTGAAAAATTTTATAAAGTATCAAGTACAACAGGGACTGTAAAATAGTGGAGAGGAGGAGAATAGAGGCATCTGTAAAGTTTTTTTATAGTCTTTGTCTCCAATTTGAATATTAAAAGAAAATTTTAAATGTAATATCATAAACTGCTTATTAATCACAACAATAATAATACCATCATTAATGATAATAGACTTAGAAATATAAATAATTAGATAAACAAAATTGAATACATATATACCACTTCTACATCCAAATTATAAGTGATGAATTTGAAAGACATTGACAATATTTACAGGTATTAAAGATGGTCACTGTATCTGTAAAATTAGGTAACATCCTGATTGTGTGTGCTTGAGTATGCATAGATAATGCTTGAGTGTTGATTCTAGCTGAGTGTCTTTTAATCTTAATGTGCCTATGTATATATGTGTGTGTGTGTGTGTGTGTGTGTATATATATATATATATATATATATATATATATATATATATATATATATGCGAGTAAAAATAAATACAAAAAAGGTGGTTTTTTTTGTATGATTGTGTATAGAGGAATATATTATTTAGTTTAAAAGAGTTTCAACACTGTCTGTTTTTTATGTTTTATTTATATTCCTGCAGAACCAATGTGGGGTATAGAATATGGAATATACAATATATAAAATAAAATAAAATAAAAATCAATGGCACCATGAAAGAAAGTATTGAATGTAGATGAAATATTGAGTGTTCAATATAAAGGATCAAATATATAAAGGCGACTCGAGTTTCAGGGCTATTTCCCTTCGTCATGGCCGGTATGACAGACTTTAACAGACTGTCATATATATACACATACATACATACATACAAATAGGTCTCTGCCCTCACATAAACAATCAGCATGTGTGTATAAACAAAAAATATAACTATACCTGGTAGCTTATATGGGTACATACCTGTGTATATACATAAATTAAGCACAAAGGATGCATCCCTTTAGCATGTGACCCCAGAGCCATGTGCTAAAGGTTGTACCAATAACTAAGGTCAAAGAACTGATGCCTCAAACAATGACTTAATTATAGTAAGGTGGTATTGTAAGTACTGAGCCACATCAAGATAGTACCTGGAACTCAACTACTGGTCTGGTGTAGTATGGTCATTAAAAAGGGGGACGGAGGACATTTAATTGTTGCAAAGGGGACATTGAAAAATGTGCTGGTAAAAGAAAAAGGGCAACAGTTAGATGTTTCAGCAGCACTGATACAGAAAATACAATTATAAATCTGATTGATAAATTTCAACTGGTATATAGGAAGCATAAAGAACAAGAGCCTGGGTTTGGCAAAAGTTACATGCTAAAGATTTGGTCAGTAACTAAGATTAAATGGTGATGCATCAAACATTTGTTTATAGATGAGAGGTGCCATGATAAGCAGTCACTTACATCAAGGTACTACCTGGAAACATATTTCTCTTGTATAAGGGGCTGTAGTTGAAAAGCTTCAAGTAGTTCTAAATGTATACTGTATCTATATCTTACAATTTGGAGTTTTGTTACTAAGATGTTAGAACATGGAAGAAGATATAAAAATGAAGAAAAAAGGCATATATTACTGGGGAAGAGGAGGCAGTTTCAGAAAGCTGATATAATCTATGCTCCAAGTGATATGTCAGGGTTCATTTTCTTGGCCATAGTTGATCTAAGATGCTGTTTCTCATAATCTTTTTGTAAGGGTGGGAGCAAGATGGATAATTGGCTCATTGGGCAAAAGGGAGAAATATATGAAATGGTTCAATAAATATATATTATGTTCACTATTTTTTCGTTATTTAAAACAAGATGTTATCCTCAGAAATATTTCATGTTTGGAGAAATAAAAGTAGTTTTCTAGGGAGAATAATTAACCAGCTAAACCAGTGCAGCCAGGTAGGTATTTTAGAGAAAAACAATACAACAAACAAAATTTTGTTAATGTCATGTGCCTAAAAGCACTGATAATAGTGTAATATTGTTTTATAGAAATTATATTTGGAAAGTATAGGACTAAAGTACAAAAAGAATTGAAAACAATTTAAAAAAAAAAATTCTGTAATTAATTTTCGATATGATTAGCACTGATTTCTAATCAGGTATTACTATTGATTTGTAAAATTCAATAATTAAAATTATCCTCACTTGAAGTTTAAAAACATGTACAGTTAAATTTATCTTCTTGCACCTAAACTTCTATTATCTTTTTCTAACCTGAGAAATGTAGGTGAATGAAAACTAAACTTTGAAGTAACTGCAAATGTGTTTGTGTGTGTATCATCATTGTTTTAACATCTATTAGTGCATTGCATGGGTCTGATGCGAATATGTCAAGGTAGTTTTTTTTTATGGGTACATGCCCTTTCTGTTGCCAACCTCTACTTGTTTCCAAATGAGATAATCTGATTTTTGAATAACAAACAACCTGGACATGTTTACAGGGAGATCATGAAATATGTCAAAAAGTCCAGACATGCTTTGGCAGTGGACTGCAAGTAAACAACAGTGTAGTCAGTGGTGCCATTCTTTACAACTTTGTGTAAAGACGCAAGAAATATGAACTCTTGCACGCACGCACACACATGCGTATCTATGTACATACATGTTGGGCTTTGAGTTTCCATCTGCCAAATCCATTCACAGGGCTTTGGCTGACCTGTGGTTACAGTTGAAGTCACATGCCAAAGATGCCATGCAGTAGGACTGAACTTGAAACCACATGGTTAGGAAACAAACTTCACTACACAACCCTTCCCCTACCTGTGTGTGTAAAAAGAGTGAGTATGAATTTATTTATATAACCTCCATCCATTGTAAAACTGGGTTATGTTTCAAATTGGCTTTTTTTTTTCCTTAAGTGTTACATATATTTTATTAACCTGTTTAATGTTTTAATAGTTATGTCACCTTGCCTATGACCTTCATAATATTTAAAACAAAAATGTTCTCTGTGTTTAAAATATAAAAAATAATTTCTCTTCAGGTCAGTAGTTTTGTATGTATGTGTGTGTTTACTTTCATATAGAATAGCTTATGGTTTTAAGACTGAATGATTTGATTTTGAAGGAAATTTTCCCCTTCTGTTATAGATAAATTTTAACTATGAAATTTTGTAAGGTAATCAGGTTTAAAATTTCATAAAATATTTAGCGTTTCTTTACTTTCCTACACAAAAGCTATGTAAATTTTATATTATAGTGACTATTTCATTGAATTTCTGATGCAAGATAAGGGAACTTCTAGCTCAGTTGGAAAATAATACATTATGGGACTCTGTTCATAAATCACTATTTAAGTTTTCTTACTGATATATATACTTTGCCAATATGCATTATTGAAAAGACGGAGACCTCTGGAGATATGCTGTGATTGAGAAGACCCGGCAAGTAAAGTGGGATCACAGCTGTAGCCTGCACCAGTGTCACATAATCAGCCCATTTGAAAAATACCTTTGAATCGTTAGGCGACATTCCATGTTTGAGGAGACCTATTGTGTCAAGTAAAATCTAATCACAAGCAAATGGAAATTGTAGTTGTGGCCGATGCCAGTGCCGCCTGACTAGCTCCCATGCTGGTGGCACGCAATAAGCACCATGCATGCGTGGGCCATTGCCAGTGTCCCCTTGACTGGCTAACCATGCTGGTGGCATGTAAAAAGCACCATCTGAATGTGGTAGATGCCAGCCTTCTCGCCCTGACTGTCTTTTTGTGTTTAGGATTAATCTACTCAACCATATCACCTGTCTGCATGATGCTTGTTCTATCCTTTATCTGATCTGATGCTTACAATTGGTTGTTTTGTAAAAACTTCCGATTATCTCGTACGTTCTAAGTCTTGCATATCAACCAGAACTTCTTTGGAGCAATATCTGGTTGAGGAATCTTTCAGCTTCCATATCTTGTCTACCTCTGATTCTGAGTTTGTTGATCACTAGTTAATGTTGAGTTATCCATTTTTTTGCAAGGGAAGTTTATAATGTTCACAACTAGTTGCATATTCTGTTTCCTGGTTACTAAAGTTTATCTTGTGTGTTTGCTTAATTGGTAGGTAGATCAGATGACTGACCTCTATTTCCTGGTTAGGTCATTTACATTACAGAACTTATATATGATACACACTTGGAAAGATTAGAAGAAAGGATGTAATAGAGGGCATTGACCAAGTAGCTAGAACAGAAGCTGGATACAAGGTATACTTAGAGGAGAAACAGAAAGTAAGGAGTTCATTATTGAAAAATAGTGTCCTGGGGACATTGTAGAGGAGAAATGTATTTAAAATGATTGTAGCACATTTTTTCTCACTGATACTGAAAATAAAGGGGCCTAGAAGTTGGTGAATTTGTCACTCTTATATATCACCTGTGAAATTGAATCAAATTTGATGACTGGCACCTGTGCCAGTGGAGCGCCAACAGCACCGTCTGAGGCTTCCATGCTGGTGGCACATAAAAAGCACCATTTGAGCGTGATCATTACCAGTGTTGCCTTACTGGCACTTGTGCTGGTGGCCCGAAAAAAAAAAAATTTGAGCGAGGTCGTTGCCAATGCCACCAGACTGGCTTCTGTGCAGGTAGCACATAAAAAACACCATTTGAGTGTGGCCATTGCCAGTACTGCCTGACTGGTCCTTGTGCCGGTGACATGTAAAAGCACCCACTACACTCTCGGAGTGGTTGGTGTTAGGAAGGGCATCCAGCTATAGAAACTCTGCCAGATCAGATTGGAGCCTGGTGCAGCCATCTGGTTTGCCAGTCAGTCAAATTGTCCAACCCATGCCAGCATGGAAAGCAGACGTTAAATGATGATAAACCCACATATAACATTTTCGAAGTGCAATATTGTCAAAGGCCTTATATATATAAACATATGCTAGGTACATAGCATACTATAAGCTAAGTGCTTCAATCTTGAACTCCTCATGTAGTGAACTCTTTAGTTTCTTTTCTCTTCTAGCTAAGTATGCCTTGTATCTCGCTGTTTGGTAATGCTCTTTGCTATATCCTTTTGTCCAGTCTTTCTAAGTGTGTATCGTACTTCTAATATAAGATACTGATAAATGAGGTAAATGCACACAGAGAGGGGCCTATTCTTAGTGGACCCAACAGAAGGATCAACTATCCAGGTTGATTGCTGAATGGTAGATAGAATGATTAAGAATATGAGGTAGAGAAGGTGGTTGGACTGTCGGGTTTAGTTGCAGAAATGCTGAAAATATCTGGCAGGGTTAGTTCATGTACTCATCACATGCATAGTTAATCATCATACAGTCACTAAGGTAACAGTGTCTTCATTAACTGTTACAAGAGTAAAAATGAACTAGGGAGAGGAAATTATGAAGGCATTAAGTTGATTGATCAGGTTATGAAAGTTTCTTTTAGTCATAGCACAACTGATTAGGAACAGAATTAGCTTAGATAAAATGCAGTTCAGCTTTGTTTCAGGAAGAGCTATTATTGGTGCTGTCAGCAGGAGACAACTGTAGGTAAAGTACTTAGCTTGTAGTGTGCTCCTATACACATCATATGTTTACTTATAGAAGGCCTTTTGACAATCATCATCATCTAACGTCCGTTTTCCATACTGGCATGGATTGGATGGTCTGACAGGAGCTGGCAAGCAAGAGGGCTTACGATTTGGTCAGGAGATGTGTGATTTTAGGAAAACTGGTTAAAAGTTTCAATATAGAAAAATAAAGAGTTCTTTAAATCTAAGCATTAAACGAAATATACATGTTGAAGCCTGAGAATGGTGTTCATTATTATTGTGTCTAGATAATTTATTCAGATAAAATCTTTGTCAGAGCAATGAACTTGCAGACTATTATCACATAGCAAAATAGGAGACACAATTTTTATTATTTCTGGCAATTAGTAACATACTTTTGTTATTTTATGCCAAGTAATTTCAAATTAAAACAGTGATAAAAAGATTTTTTCTTTGTGTGTGTGTACATACTAGAAAAACAAAATCACCTTTACACTTCAAAAACTATGAAGTAATTCTCAAATTTCAAATATATATTTGTGTTTGTGTCTCTAATTGTCTTTTCATAACATTAGATCATCACAAAGAAAATCTCAATTTCTTGCTTTGCAAATGATATACAATAACCCCTCACCATATCACACCATATCAATGTATACAAATTATAAAAATGATAAAAAATATACAGAACTGTTTCTATTTGGTGGATTTTCACCTATTGTGGGAGGTGGTTTTGGAATGTAACACCTGCGATAGTTGAGAGATTACTATAATTATTGAATTGTTATTGATGATCAAAGGCACAAAATGTTCCAGATTACAAAGCTGTGTGGTAGTGCAGATGTCGTGGGAAAAGTTTGTATGGAATGATAGTAGCACACTTGCCCTCACAGGAAGCTAAAAGAAAGGGTCTGAAAATGTTATTACGAGAGGGTACTCGGGGAACGCATGGAAGAGACTACCTCAAAACAACCTGAATAGACATCAGCTATTGAAGGTGACAACTATATATTTGGTGGCATGATTAAAGATTTAAGGCAGGGAAAGTAGCTGAAGATACATAATAAAATACAACACATGCTAGCAACATGCATAATTAGTAATGTAGTGTAATCAACAGCTACAAAACAAAAGAATGAAGCCTCCATAAAAGCATCAGATTGATGGACCAAGTTGTGAAAGTAACAAAAATGGTTATTGAACCACTGATGAGGAATTAGCAAAGATGGGATGCAATTTAGGTTTGTACTGTGATGGATACTACTGGTATTCTTTCTCAATTTCTGTTAGAAGACTGCTCCATTGTCATCTGAGTTGTGGCCATACTTAGAATGCAGAAAAGAAGTAGGTATGCACTTCCTAACGTAAACTATGGGTGCTTCAGCTGTGAAGTGGAATTACAAGCAGGCTGAGAGAGAAGAAAGCTGTGTAGTTGCATGGGAATAGTTGTCTGTGGGAGCACCTGTGAAATATATTCTTTAAAATGCTTGGAAGTTTCAGTAGGAGTAATTTGTAGCGTCTCTTACCTATGTGATCTAATTAGCAGTGTTCCAAAATCATGGTAGCCAGAGTAAGAATGGAGTGGAAATGGTTGAGAATTTATTGCATCTTCTAATAACAAAGGAATTATCTCTCCAAGTGAAAGGCATATTGTGTGATGTTGAATAGTAGCAAAACATGGACATTGAATGTGGAGGATGTATGAAGGCTGGAAAGAAATAAGAGCATACTCTACTGGGCAACAGTATGTACAAATAAGTTGATAGAAAAGCTAAATATAAGAGGAATAAAATGCATTGTGCAAGAGAGAAGACTGCTGGTATACACATGAGGTGTACAAAAATGCCAAGTGATCCAAATGGAAAGAAGCTGCAGAAGAGAAGAAATGGTGAGGACTGATCTCAAGAGGCTGGACGCCATGAAGGAAATGACAAAGGACAGCAACAAGTGGCATAACACTGTACTGGAGAAAACCATTTGTCCCTTGCAAGCATGGAAAAATGGGTGTGATAATAGCAATTGCTTTTATAAGGGTGGTGGATTGGCAGAACTGTACGGAGTTCAAATCTCCATTGAGGTCAGCTTGGCCTTTTGTCCCTTAGAAGTCAATAAAATAAAATACCAGTCATGCACTAATCAATTTTATTAGCTTCACTTTTAAAATTTCTGGCCTTGTGTCTCTATTAAAAGCAATTGTTACTACATTTACCATTAGTACTGAGTAAACTGACTGGACAGTTTATTTACTCACTCTGTAAGTCTTGTTTGCTGAAATACTTTAAAGTCAATCAGGTAATAGAAAGTTGTCTACTTTTATGCTGAACAAGGTCACTAATCCTTGCTTGAAGCAGGTTCCTTGCTGTAATTCAATAGAAGACTAACATCTGCTAAACAAATTAATCATTTGATTCCAGATTTTTAAAACATTTTATTGAAGTTTTGGAAATAGTGGGATAAAACTCATCTGATTCTGGAGAATTTTTAGTAACTTAGAGGATGGACAAAACATTTGATATTTTATAGTATGATATCCTAAGTTCATCTTCATTACAGTGCACTTGGTGTTCGTTTTAAGATGTATGAATTTTTGGTAGTTTTTTTTAACTCCTGATCTAGTTGGCTGAGTTATGCACTCCATGGTTGTGTTAAATGACTAATGATTTTTTAAAGTATAGAGTTTTAGGTTTAGAAACTTTTCCTTTGTTAAACTGAGTTTACATTTTTATAATAGAGCTTTTCTAGGTTCACCTAATTTGGTAAATTAGAACAATTTGAGATTAACAAACTAATTTGGATTATTGTTGGTTAGTGCTTGAAAAGAGAGCATGTGAAAGGATTGGAGTATTTTAGTACAGAGAATAAGAAACAAAATATAATGAAGCAAAAGTAGATTTAGGTGGTGTTTACTTTGCAAATTAAAGTTCAATGCCCAGTATTTATTGTTAGTGTAGAAGATGCAGGAAATTTTTAATTTGTGGTATAGAATGTATTTTATTGCATTATTGCTGATATATTAATGGTTCTAGTGTGAAATGGATTTTTGATTATGCAAGGCTTGTGGTTGAAGTGTTTTTTGACCATGAAAAGAAAATCCAACTTTTACAGTGTAATTTTGCTGAAGAGTAACCACTATGAGGGGTTCAGATTACTAGTTTTTGCATTATTTGTAGAGGAGATAAAGGAGTTGGGATCTTTTGTGTATTGCCTGTTATTTGGTGGTATTGAATGAACTATTTTCCACAATATCATTATTGCAACATATTTAGAAAGGGTTATTAATGGAAGAAGTTTATGTCCAATAATAGCTTTTGATGATTTGAAGGAATTTAGGGAGCATGTCAACATAAGAGTGTGTGGTTGTTGATTCAAGAGAACTCATTATGATGGACATGAGCTGTCTAATGGGCTTTTTGGAACCTATACTGGTGGTTATCAATCATGATCATTTTTGTAAGAGCAAAAGTGAATTGGGTTCAAGGAGCTGTTCTCTTTGAAAATGAGGGTACATGTGTATATTGTATAGAGAAGAGTA
Organism: Octopus bimaculoides; assembly: GCF_001194135.2. Lineage (NCBI taxonomy): Eukaryota > Metazoa > Mollusca > Cephalopoda > Octopoda > Octopodidae > Octopus > Octopus bimaculoides. The sequence goes on along the minus strand of NC_068988.1, from coordinate 12,899,972 downwards.
TGGAAGAGCTTAGCAAGAATTGGCACTATTTTATGATGTTTGATGTATTTTGTATTAACTTATGCTTAGTGTTGAACAAGGAACAATGAGACCTTTGTTTCCTTTGACATTTATAAACGTGTTGAAAAGAGCAGTTTGGCAATAGGATGCCCCATAAGATTTATATGCATGAACGTTAGAAACAAGTGTCTGAGTTTGTTAGGAAATGATGGGGAAGCAGATGAGGCAAAGCTGGATGGAGGAACTGGAGAAAATCTCCTTGATACAGCAGCAAGTAGAGCATGTTATTTCGTACATTTTGCACTCTTGATAGTCCTTTCACTAGCTGGTAAGTGAAACTACTTTGATTATGCAATATTTATAAAAACTCAGTAATTCACAAACAATAAGCACTCCAGTACTTCAATCAATTGGTTTATGTGGTTTTCACTGTTGACATAAACAGATGTTCGACAATCTGCTTTAAGATAAAGTTGGGCAATAAATTTGGCGAGACTCCATTGACTGTATCATAACATGTTTAGCAATAAATCAGTTTAGAGTTTTCATTTATTTAAAACTATTAGTATTCATTTCGAGTATTAAAAATATTTTTTCGTTAAGGGAGAGTAGTATTAAAATATTGAAATTGTCAGCACTATGACTTATTTGAAAATTAGGTGACAACCGTTCAGAATATAAATTTTTATCATCTTATCAACAAGGTTGAAGTCCCAGGACAGTCCCATTCGTATGAGAAGTCTTTAGACAAATTTCAAATTTTTTATTGAAAATTTTTGCTGCTACCCAGATTTTAATTTTTGAAAATTAAGTGTATTACTACTAATTTTTATTTCATGTGTAATAATTTTTGGCACTACTATACAAAATAGTCCTTATTGATTTACTTGTATTGAATACTTTTGTTCTTTCAATACTTTCATTTCTCCTGTTTATAAATCATTGAAGAGAGTGGTATTCAAGTAAGACTGATATTATGGTACTAGACATATCCCCGAGTTCCTCTTGGATAAATACAGCTGGATGTGTTGCCAACTGTTCCATGTCTTTGCACTTGTTTGAGCCTTCTGTACTGCAGCCAATCTAAAATGTAACATGCACATGTTCCTTGGTTATTTGTGCTTTGTCTCTCTTTATGTATTTTCTCTTAAGGCTATTTTAATCTAATATTGCTGTTGTATATAAAAGGTTTTTTTATTTGGCCAGGCAGCTAATTGTCAGACCAGTGGTTTTTCAGTCACTGTTTTCCTATATCAGTGACAACAGATTTTGTCTTAGCATGTGGTACATTTAACAGTGAGTACATGCTGCTGGATAATTTTCATCTGTTGATATATATATGTGTTTTTAAATGCAGTCTGTCCAGAAGCGATATCGTCTCTGGATGAATACCATAGTTAATTTGCCTTTTCGTGATGTAATTGGTTGAAGTATGATATACAGATGTTTACTTTATTAGTCTAATACTGCTTCTGTTGTTTTTATTAAACAATTTTGGGAATTGAAGCCCATCCCGAGCACTTTCTGTCATTGTTTCATTTTATAAATAAATAATAAATATAGAATTCATTCTAACAAATTAAAATTGACTGCTCTGCTTTATTGTTTTACACATCATATCACCCAGTTATAAAGGTGCTTTATACACATTACTATTCCTTTAGCTGTGTTCAAGCTGTGACCAGTAAATTGTGGCTTGGTAAATGTTCTTATTTTGCTGCTGTAATTATAAATACCAATATTTTCTAAAGAATTTTTTTCCAGCTTATCGCTTTCTTAGAAATATTACAGGTTTATCTTCAAAAATTGCGAGTGGATGAATGAGTCAGTAAAATGTTGGACAAAACATCTTGTGGTAATTGGTTGTCTTGCGCAGGTCTGCGTTGCTTTCCATCCTTCTATTGTCAATAAAATACGTACATCATTGTTTTAATGTTCACTTTTCCATGCTTGCATAGGTCAGATTGAATTTATTGAGTTAGATTTTTCTATCGCCAGATGCTCTTGTCGCCAACCCTCACCTGTTTCCAAGCAAAGAATTTCCTTTCTATAGCCAGACATATTTACACTGAAGATTGACAACAACACTGCTTATTTGATGATGAAACTTGTTTGCAACTATTGTGGTATGTCAAGATGTGGAAACACACAATCGCATATGATGGGCTTCTTTCAGTTCCCATCTGCCAAATCCACTCAGGTCTTTGGTTGGCCCAAGGTAATTATAGAAGACACTTGCCCAAGGTGCCATACAGTAGGGACTGAACTTGAAACCATGTGGTTTGGAAGGAAACCTCTTAACCACACAGCCATACTAGGCCAGTCCATAAAATATTTGATGGAGTCATTGAAATTGACTATACCTTATAAGACATTATTCCAGCATGAGCACTGTCCAGTGCCTGAAACTAGTATAGTTTTGTATTTATTTTTCAATGTCATCAGAAGTTGATAAGTGGTATATTTTTCATGTCTAAGTTTGTGTTTAGTTGGCCTTGACAAGAAAAGCTGCCAGTTTTATTCTACATTCCTCTTAGCTGTGAATTGTTCAAATTATCTTCATTCTTGCACACAGGTTACCAAAATAATTGTTAGAATATAAAGGATTTGATAATAGATAGTACATGTTTACAAAAAGAATTTATTGATTAGTTTTATATTTTTTTGAGGATTATAAAGTTCCTTATAAAATGTCCTGTATTTTTGAAGGTGTTATTAATAGGGTTCTCTCAGTAATTTATTAAAGCCTCATCTACCTATAAATTATCTTATACCATTTACTAATTCCACTTTTAGATCAAAGCAAGAGTAGTTTATCTTAATTTCTATAAATTCCATGTGCGTTATCAATGATTTTCATTTCCCCCCCTCTTTTTCCCTCCTTTAAAGTGCATTAGTCTCAGTACTTACATGAACTATTTCATACTTTTTAATCATTGTTATCACAACAGCTGTTCTGAAGATTTTTCTGTTTGGCATTTGACTTGTCAGTCATACTACATTCATATTTGTATCCATTTATCAGAAAAAAGAAATTTCATTAGATTAATTTCATTTATCAGCTTCAAAATTTTTAATTTAAATATGTTGGTGTAGCTATATCTATTAATTCAGATTTTAACTGTTCATTTTATCAGGTCTGATAACTAGTTCTTTTGATGTTTCAACACAAATTTAAAATGAACTATTTAACAAATACGCAAATTTGTTGGTTAATTGTGATTGAAAGGACATATAAATATTGGTATTTTTAAAAACAAAACCTAGGATAATACAAATAAAGAATATGTGACTAATTTGTGGGACACCTCATTGATGCTTCAGCAGGAATAAATTATTTACACCATCATCCCTATACCAGGTACCATAGAATTTTGGGGCCATTTTAGATATTTGAACATAACATGTTATAAGTGGTCATTGTACTGTAGTTTTGGTAAAATGTAGGTTCCTATCAGGTTCTTATGTGAGTTGTCTTTATATTAGCATGTTTCACTTTAAATACATAAACACAAGTGTTGCTGATTAGGACATTAGATCTTCATAAAATTTTTCCTTCCAATTATCAGAAATTTGTACCTGCTAATTGAGTAAAATCTAAATGTAAAAATGTAAATAATGGAGTAAATAATCTACAAAGCATTTCGTAATTAAATTTGAAATGACAATTCTGATGAGAGTTAATTCACATTTAGATTATTATGAATACCTTGAATAATAAAATACGTAACTATGTTATTGAAATGAAAAGAGGTTATTACTTTAGATCTGGGTACCATTCTCTGTTACAAATTTATGATTTAATATATGATCTATTAAATGCGATGTTGAGATTTAATGCAAGAGTATTGTTTTCTAATGCATTCCACCAAAGGAATAAATATTATATTGAACGATAGGTAGGTTAACAAGTACTGGTGAGAATGAAATGGTATGTTTGGTAAAAGTTGGCAACAATAGTAATTGTAAATTTGTGGTGTCAGCATGGCTGATGGTGATGAGTAGGAAAAAAAAAAAGTGAAGCATCAAGCTAACAGACTCTGAACTACACTCCATCAAGCAGCCTATTAAATCCAAAATATCATTTTTTGTCTACTTCTCATTTGTTATTGTCAAATTTTTTTTCCTACTCATTTGTTATTGTTAAAATTTTTTTCTGACTTAATATGCCTAGCAAATTCTGTGGATTTACTATCAAAAACAAATTGTGAGGTTGCATATTGTAAACATTTCTGATTTTGAAAATTATTCCTTGTATCAGTATTGCTCCATAAATATGATATGTTTTATACTTAAACTATTGAAAACTCAGTTATACTTGAATATTTCATTTGAAACATTTGTTATTAACATAAATGGCTTTCATCATAATTGTCTTTTTCCATATGGTTGTGGGTTGGACTGGTCTTCGCTACCATAACATTTTACCTCTTATTGCTTTTCTTTTTCTTTATTCACTACTCCTGCCCTTGTCTTCTTTGACCCTTCTCTTCCACACCTTCCTTTCACTTGGATCACCTGGGACTCCTTTACTCAACTATCAAAAATCCACATGCATTACAAGACTGTACTAATGCAATCTTCTCTTTTTTATCTTTTTATATTTTACTTGTTCATTCATTCTGGGGCACCATCTTGTAGAAGTTTAGTCAAACAAATGGACACCATTGTTTGTTTTCAAGCTTGGTACTTATTCAATTGGTCTCTTTATGTTGCACTGCTAAGTTAAGGGAGCATAAACAAACCAACACCAATTCTCAAGTGGTGACGGAAGGCAAACATGCACACACATACTGCAGGTTTCCGCACAGTTTCTATCTACCATATCCACTCTCATTACATAGCCAGTAGAGCATACTTCCTTTCTTTCCAGCCTTTGCTCATCTACACTCACGACTGGTGTCACAAAATTGCAACATTGCACTTTATATACAGGTATTATTTAATGTTCTTTGCTTGAAGAAACAATCCCTTTGCTAATAGCTCTCTGAATTTACCTCGCACCCTCTTCTTATTTTGGCTACTACTGTCTGTCAGCACATTTCTCCATGGCTGTTTAGGTCACAGAAACTCAGTTACTTCTCTGGAGCCATTTTGAGGCGTGGAAAGTATTTATTTTGTTGGTACTCTAACTGCTAGTAACTCTTATACATGTCACATGCAGAGACTCTTTTCTCTGGCAGCCTGGCAGACCTGAATGTACACCCTTAGTAATATGTATGCAGTTTCTATCTGTTCTTTTTCTCCATATTGATTACAACCATTTCTCTAATGATTGGAGTGCCTGTCTTTATTCTTATTTACTAAGATTTTAATCCTTGCAAAGTTTACTCGACTTCTCTCAATTGGAGGTTTTGTTTCCATATCTTGGATTTCATCTGAATATTTCACAGATTCAGTTATAAGTACTGGATCATCAACTCCTCTTTTATGGCCTGGAGAACTTTAGTAAACATGAGCCTAGTGAGAACTAATCCTTGGTGGACATCTAACCTCCCACTAAATTCTCAACTCATTGGCAACTCTCTTGATGTTGAAAGCATTTTTGTATATGACTTGCACACTTTTCATTTATATCAAGTTGTCTTAATGTCCACCAGATTATAGAGTATGCTATTATGTCAAAGGTCTTCTTGAACTCTGTATATGCTAAGAAGAATAGCTTATTCTTAAGAACTTCTCATCTATATCAGTAGTGCTCCAACCTGCATCTCATTATCATTTCTAGAGATGCCAGAACATTTATTCTAAAACACTTGTTACTTTTATAACTTGATCTATCAGTTTGATATTTCTACAGTTGCTTCTTTCTTGAGATTGTAGATTCTAGAGATGCTAGAAGAGGGCAAGTAGATGTATACTGTGTACAAGAAGTAAGATGGAGGAGAACCTCAGCTAAACTCCTTGAGGGCTAAGAACACCACTTGACTATGCAATTCAAATGAAATGAAGCAATCACATAAGCCCAATTAACTAAATGCATAGTAGTAGTTAAAAAAAGAATGTGTTACTGATATTTAATGATTCTGGTGTATTAAAAAGGCTAAATTAATTCTAATTAGATTAAAACCCAGAACTAACCATGTATCATTTATACATTTCTGATGATGCCATTGAACCAAAGACCTTTCTTTTACATTTGGCAGATTAGGTTTTTGTTACCTTCCTAGTTTTATGTACCATATTTTCTGGCAGTGAGGATGCTATTCTTTACCCCTGAAATAAGTCTTCAAGATATACCGTGAATTTCTAGAAGATGGTTATATTTTTCATAATCTATTTTAACCCTAGAGGAAGATTTGTGTTAGTAATTTGAACTCTTGTATATGACCTCTGAATGAAGTGTGTAAATTATACTAAAAATTAATCAATTTTGTTTACATCTATGAACCCTGACTTTAAGTGGGGTAATATCAGGTGACAAAAAAAAAAAAATGTAAAATTGTACTGTGTTATTTAGTAAATCTTATTAAAACCATAATAACCAGACACTCATCTGTTAGTATTTTGTTATTCTGTGATGAAATGTATTCAGTCAGCAGTGCTTGGCAAATGGTTTGAAGAAGTTTTAAATATAGAACTTCATATTAAAGAAACAGCTTAGATCATAAAACAAAAACTTGTGATTTGTATTTGAAAAAGTTTCAACTTGAAAGGATACATGGAGTGCACTTGTGGAATACTGTTATACAGTGTTGCTGTTTTTAGTTGTTTAAAAATGCTTTGCATCTTTCTGGAAAAGTTTAAGATTTATTTCTTGTATCTCTGTATATGTAACGATACTATTGCACTATTTCATTGTACATGTGGTGTTGCTGACTTGTCATAACATAACAGCCAGTCTCAGGGCAGGCTCACTCAAGCTATGAGAATCTTGAATTTAGCAGACAACTGCAGTTGTAGATTAATGTATGTTAAAAACTACTTGAAAATGTTTCTCAATCTAAAAATGTTCAGTTGTTAGCTGTGCATGCTGCACTAAGATTAATAACATGTAGATAATACTAAGATTAATAACATGTAGATAATACTTTAAAAAATTTATCAATATGGGCTTTCTCTTCAATGTCTAAAAAGTATTGCCTTTGATCAGTTTAAATTCAAATATGTTCTAGTTAGGTTTGTTCTACAGCTTCAAAAAACTTTTGACTTGAAATTTCTAACACTTATATTATAGCATCTGGAATTAAAAGGCACTCATACACCATTGGCTATAAGCTGCAAAAAATTTAAATATGCCAAACAGCATGGCGACTGAGCTGAAGAGGTATTTTGGACCACCTCCAACTGAGAAAATGATATGCTACTGGAGGAAGTAAAAGAATCTGTTGAAGCCAGTATGAAGAAGTATACATAACTTGCATAAGCCTGTAGCTAAACTGCAAGAATTGGAGGCAAAAATGGATTGGATAGTGTTGGGAGAAAATTCAACATCAACAAAAACTATTAATCTAAACTGAAAACAGTAGCATGAGGTCTGAATGATTTTCATGACATGCCAAGTTGATGCTACAGTTTTATGAAAAGACATGGTTATTTTTGAGAATAGTACAACAAATACCATAGTGTTGTAAGAACAAAGTAGTAATTTAATTTCACAGTGCAAGAAAGAAGACTATGAACTGGGTAAGATCGAATCATGGCTGATGTGCCATTAATGTTTGATTTTATTTCAAATTGGACATGGATCTTGAAGGGACCAAAACTAACTGCTAAGACATCTGGATTTGGAGAAACCCCATTATATACTGTGGTGCTGTCATGATGTGCTGATGGAACAAAATTGCTACCACTGCTGATATTTAAGAGAATAACTTTACCAAAGGACAAAATTCCATGTGGAATTTGTTTACATCCATCTAAAGGAGCGAATGGATAAAAAGGGGATTAAGCTCTGGATAAAATCTGACCTGCGTTTTCTAGTGTCCTCCTTAAAAAGTATCCTTACTCATGCTGCCTCAGTTTTGTTTTTAATAAAGCATGAGTATCAAAGAAAGGGTGCACAGAGTCGAGATGAAAATGGCAAAGGTCCATGGTACAGTAACAAATCAGTTATGACTGATGTGGCCATTATCTAGCTTTTTAAGACATTTAAGAAGAGTGGAATCACTAGATGAGCACCATAAATCGTGACTGATACCAACAGATGGCCCAAAAAGGCCAACAGTTAATCACTCAGGTCTGTGAGTAGGTCCTAAAATCATGGAATGCTGTAAAAACCAAAATAGTTGCAAAATTTCTTTAAAATTGTGGCTTTGGATGGTGGGCAACATTGATAACCTTGATAGTATTAGTGATATAGATAACATCAGTGAATTTTGGTTGTTTTTTTTTTTTAAAGATATTTTTATTTAAGGATATTGATAACAAGAGACAATTTTCAGAATTTGAAGGTTAAAAGCGTTCCTTATAATGTACAGGTAATATTTGTATTGTTTTTATTCTTTATTCTTTTAATTTTAATGGTTGTTTTTTATGTTCATGTATTTTTACTAAGTGTACAGTAAAATATTATTCCATATTTTTTGTTTCTCAGTGTAGTGTTTTGATTTTCCTTATGTCAGGGGTAAAAATTGCTGTACAAACCTATATTTAATCACGTTAAATTCCCAAAGTATTACATACATTTTATTCCTGTTTATTTTCATGTACTGATTTGTTGTTGCTCAAGTAACTTATCACTGAATCACAGTTAGGCATTTTGTACTTTGATTTTAGCTAGGTTGACTCTAAGGCCCTTTGATTCTAGTCCCTTCTTCCACACCTGAAACTTCTCTAGTTCTGATAGTGACTCAACAATTAGTGCAAGGTCATCAGCATAGAGGAGCTCCGAGGGGCATCCTGTCTTGAATTCCTGTTATCGCCTGGAGGACTATGATAAGTAGGAGGGGGCTGAGGACAGAACCTTGGTGGACCCCTACCTCTACTCGGAATTCTTCACTGTACTAGTTGCCAACCCTCACCTTACTGACAGCGTTTCTGTACATGGCTCGCATAGCTCTCACTAACCATTCTTCTATCCCGAGTTTCCTCATTGACCACCAGATAAGGGATCGGGGGGACTCTGTCAAAGGTCTTCTCCATGTCAACGAAAGCCAGGTACAGAGGTTTATCCTTGGCTAGGTATTTCTCCTGCAGCAGTCTTACCAGAAATATAGCATCAGTGGTGCTTTTCCCTGGCATGAATCCAAACTGCATCTCATCTAAACTGACTCGCTCCCTAATTAGTTGAGCTATGACCCTCTCTGTGACTTTCATTACCTGATCTAACAGCTTGATACCTCTGTAATTATTTGTATCTAAAGCGTCACCTTTACCTTTGTAGCAGTTGACTAAGGTGCTGCTATACCAGTCATTGGGTATGACTCCTTCGTGTATCACCTAGTTAGCAATACGGGTGACTAGGCTATAGCCGACACTGACAGATATTTTGAGCATCTCTGCAGTGATTCCTGATGGGCCGGGGACTTTCCCTGTCTTAATACTCTTAATTGTTTTATCTACTATGGTACTGTCAACTCGGATAGCTGGTTCCTCTGTTGGGTCGACATTCGGCAGACTCTCTTTCTCCCATTCATTCTCTTTATTGAGCAATCTTCCGTAGTGGTGTCTCCAAACCTCTTTCTTTGCAGCCTCGTTTAGTGCAAGCATACCATCATCCATGCGAACACATTTCTCTCCTACGACATCACGATTCTCTCTCACACACTGTCTTGCAACACGAAATACTTCAAGTCTTTGATCCTCACGACACAGTAAAATAATAATGTGGAAGGATTTTTTTCATTTAATGTTCAAAGAAGGAATATTTCTTGCATATAATTTGTGTAGTAATTGTTTTAACATTTCCCCCCTTCATAGTTGTATGGGTTTGATGTAAGGCATAATTAACAAGCATTTTGGGTTTTCATAATTTCTGTGAGGTCTGACCGTATTCTTACATCTTGCCTTTTCCATTGGTTCTTTCCATTGATAGCACATATTTTCCCCTCTCTCTTTTACACTTTCGTTCCGTTTTCTATGCTGGTTAACTGTTCACATCCAACAGATCATTTCTTTCAGTGCATGTGTTTCATTGTAGTAACCATATCTTACTCTGCTGTATCACACTTGTGCATACTTTTTACAGTCTACATGAGGAGAGAAACCATTTTTTGCCAACAGATGCACTAAAGCTCCAAATTTTGCTGCAACTACCACTAGATTATTGTGGCAACAAGTTTTCAACTATATCTTAGTTGTCTATCTGTCAGCAATTTATGAAATTCAACTGTTGGATGCTTCTTATTCTTACTACTGTTTGTATCACATGTAAAGTCTTGGATCTTTGTTAATGTGCCAGAAATCCCGTGGCACCCCTTTTGTACCCATTGCCTGCACTAAATATGCAATATCAAGTTCCTACCAACTTCCTTTCTACATATCAATCGACTTCCCATTTGACAGCCGGATTTTATGTACACTATTTAATGTTAGTGTTTAATATTTAAGCATTCATCATGTTGACTTTTAAGCTCGATGCCATGCTTCTAATTTTAGAACTTTTTCTGCAATTCTTTGAGACGGATTCCTCTGAGAACTTGATAAATGCTTGCAAGGACAGTTAGGCTGGAACTCTAATAGCTTCAGTGTCTATAATGAATATAAGGGGGTTTATGATAGTATGGTCAACATTTACTTGTACACCAAGTTCTCATTAGGCTTATTGCTAATCCTGAACTTGTTAACAGTAGCATTTAATACAGCTTTCACAAGCCATTTGTCTACATCTGTTTTTTTTCTTTTTTTTTTTCTTTTATAATCCTCAGACTGCAAAGTGTGAATCCTGTCAGACATTAATAAATGCAAAGTAAATTTGTTTGTTTTTGACTAAAAAGTTAAATTATGTCAATAGAAACAACTTTACACTCAAATTGTATCTTATGCAAGATAGTTCTATCATGGATCAGCTTTGCTAAAAATACTTTTGAATAACAAATGTAATGAAAATAATATGAAGGAGAATTTTATATTAAGGAAATGTAGTTTTGAAACATAGAGGAAGTTATAGGAAATATAGAAAGAAAACTTACTCTGGGAGTATTTTATATAGATTATAACTAATTCAAAAGCAACTGAAAAGTTAGACTTGTCTGAACAACCCATGGTATCTTTATTTAGTAATGGAAATACATAGGTCATATTTTTAAAAAATGATAGAGAAAATGTCAAAGAAAAAAATTACAAGAATTTATGATTTCAAAGAACCACTTTAAGGCAGGAATAAATAGTTAACAAGACAAATTGTGCTACTTGTCTGATAGCACTGGAAAGTTGTAATTTTTTCCCTTAGTGTAAATAATTATTGAAATCTAATATTTTATAATTTCTTACTTGTTATACTTCTTATTTTGTACAAAATTTGTATACTTATTGCTAAAAGCGACTTCCAAAAAAATCTACATAACAAGAAAGATTTTCATAGTCAGTTTTTACAGTACTTGGTGGATACAGTGTATAAAAATGTTTTGTATTGGCAGTTTAAAGAGTTATATATACTGTTATTAGACTCAAATACAGCAAAATTTTAAATTGCCATAATGAATTATTTTTTATTTGTGACTCTTAAAGTTTATGGAGCTTAGTTTATTAAAATAACACTCTGTATAAGCCACAACATACAATGTTATTTGTATTCAATCTCAAATCACATCTAAATGGCAATTCTTTACTATTCAAATTATTTTTTGTTTTGACACAAATTTTATTTAATGTACATTAATTTAATTTGATTATTTTCATCTTTTTACTTCAGCTATTTCAATAAATCATTAATAAATAATTAAAATGCCACTTTTTTATAATCTATGTTCGTATTTTTAAAATAAAAAAAAATTTCTGTAAGAAATCTAAATTTACAATTTTTCATATACAACCATCACAGCAGTTTTTAAAGATTTGTTTATCATGTACAGATACCTATTAAGCTTTATTTTGGTACAGTGGGTGATCTATTTATAACTAATCAATATTGTTTGAAGGACAATGTCAAAGAAATTGTGAAGAATTTGAATTCAAAAAAGATCCATACTAAATTCAGTCTTTGATATTGGCAGGTGCAAAATGTGTGGCTGTAAGAAAAAAGGGCATGAAATTTGTGGAGTACTAATAGTTAAATAATTAAAAAAATTTAAAACAAAAAAAAAAAAACTGTATTAAGCATAGAGATAAAAAGAAAGAGAAAAGAAAAAATATACCAAAGCTTAAAAATATTTACTTTTTAGTGTGGGAAAAATTAAAATTTTCTAATAAATGTTCGACTTCATTTGTGAGTATATCTGAAATTTAAATCCTAGTCTTGGCAGAATAAATCTTTTGGAAAATAGATCTTTTATTTACTGGTTTCATTGGATTACTTGTGTTCAGAGTTTTAGTTGATTGTGCATGTTACAAATTTATCAACCTTGTAAGCTGGAACCAGCAAAGTCAGCCTGAGTGTAACCCAAATATGATAAATATTTGAAGGTATTTTTGTGAAGCCCTGATTGTCATTTAGAACAAACACATATCCACCTAATTGATTTTCATGCACTTTCTGTCCACCATATTTCACTTGGTAGACTTCAGTTGATCTAAACATATGGGACAAGATACTTAGCTTCAGTGTTATGTAGCCAGGGGGTCCAAGGAGTCTGCTTGTTGACCTGGGGGTGTTTGTAATGTGTTGGTGAATGAATCTTTGCAAATCAGTCTGTTGGCTTTATTTTATTAAAAAAAATTTTTATTCAGTTTGTTATGTGCATGTATACTGCTGCAAATGTTGGAGAAAGCTTCCATTGTGCACTTTGAACTTTGTGGAGAATCAATAGATCAGTTGAAATATTTTCTAACTTTTATCATAATTTATTTTATTATGTTAAGAATATGAGATTGCCACTGGGGTGATGTGGAAACCATCAGTATTTGTAGTATATTTGACAGGTTCAGTTTTTTTTTTTTTTAATTAGAAAGGAACAAAATTTTCTACTTACCTTCTCATATACAATATTTTTAAAAAAAACTGAATAATTAGATTCTGTTGTAAAATTGATCAGTCTTATTTCAGTTTTGGTAATTAAGTACATGACATGTAGAATTAAATATATGATTATATATCTTCTTTCCTTTAATATAATCCCATTTCTGGATTTTTGCTATTTTTTTCTTTTTAAATTTTAGGGCATGCAGTACCCATATACAATCACCAGTCGCTGTGAAAAGCTGCGAAGCTCCCCCGATGACGACAGGACAAGAGATGACAGCCCCAGAAGTCGTCATAGTCCCCGATATCAGAACAAGACCACTTATATTGAAAGAACTAAGGAAAAACTGGAAAGAGGTGCGCTATTTCATATTACTATTACTTGTGTGTGGCAGGTCAGAATTGGTCACCTATAGGATTGTTTATTGTATTCACTTTATATACATTGGATTAATACATGGATTATTATTATGTAGAAATTAGTACAGGCAGGTAAGTGTGATCTCTTTATTCTAATGACTGGCCCCCCCTGGAGTACAATAGCCACTGATTACCAAAAACAAGTGAGAAATTTTAGTATTGCAAAGCTGCTGTTTATATTATTTTTGTTAAATTTTGTTTCTACTTTTTTTTTTAATTAAAAAGAATTTTTTTTTTTAGATTCTTGTGACTGTTAAGATTTTCTTAAATCTTATTTCATTGTATATCTCCTGTTGAAAATATACAGCAGCTGTTTTGATTTACTTCTGGTTGCTTCACATGTTAAATCAACATAATTATCTAACTCTTCTTTTATTCTTTAACTGGTTTTAGTCATCGAACTGTGGCCATGCTGGGGCACTGCCTTCAAGGGTTTAGTCAGTCATATTGATTCCAGTATTTATTTCAGTTTAGGGACATGACATAAACACCACCACCAGAACACACACACATATACACACATGATGGACCATGACTACCAAATTCCATTCAAAGATACTATTGTGGGTGCTGTACTGTGGGATTGAACCTAAAAGCTATTATATTTACAAACTCAACGTATAAAGCACACAGCAAATCCTGTACCATAATGTTCTATCACAAATTGCTGAATAATTGTTCATGTTATGCTAGTTGATACTATAATTTTTTTAATATTTGTTATTCAGACTAACCAATCTGTTTTGGTGAATTTTTAAAGCTTATTTATCATGGATAAAGAAGGCGATTTTAACCAAACTTATGTTTGATCTAGACTAAAGTTGCATATATTAACTGAATTTGGCAAATAATGATATTAGTAAGTTAAAGGTGATATTGCCTTTGAATATATTAAAGGCTGGCTACATTATTAATTAACATTAAATTTGTGATTAAGCTAACTGCTTATACAGTTTTTTGGCTTTGCATAATCATGGCATAAAGGTTTGGCTCAGTAATTCATAGTTTGAAAACTAAATCTTTGAGACAAAATCATAGAATTAGTATTTTGAAATAAGTTACTTCTATAATGAGTTGTCATTTTTCATATGGTATAGAAAATGATTTTAATTCTTGACAAGTTTTTGTTGTTGAGGTTTATATTTTTCTATAGTTATTGCTGGAATAAAATTCAACATTCGAATTCAAGAAATGAGTTTATAAATTTGAGATCCATGCATAAATTTAAGAACTCGTAAGATATTTTATCTCCATTTAAATTAGTTACAATAGTAAATGACATTGTCCATATAATTGGAATAAGAATTGGGATTGTGTTAAGGAAGTGAGTTCTCTTCTATTAATTCACTTGTGTTTATACATATTAATTACTTTTTGAACAGGAATCATTTTAAAATTGCAAATATTAATGTATAATTTAATTTTTACATTTCTTTGGGTTTATTCTTTCTCATCGTTATAACAAATTTTGTTTTTCAAATCTTTGCATTGTTGTGTACCCACCATTTTCAGACATAATTTGCATCTATGTCTATTACTGAATATAAAATTGGTGGAATTGGAAGTGGAGATCAAATTGTCCTGTAGATTTTTATGAATTGTTTCTGGCTGAGACTATCATTTCTTTCATTTGAATAGTTCTTTTCTTAAAACAAAATTTTCATATGATTTTCTTAGTTTATTTTTCACATATAAATTACAAAGTCTTTTTTTTTTTTCCAAATAGTAATGTCTTGTCAAATTTTTAATATAAATTACTTTGAATGTACAATTATCATTGCAGATTATTATATCCTATATTCTCTATGAAAAATTATTTAAAAAATGAATTTTTATATCATGAATATTGTTGCCTATATTCTGTGTGCATGTATATTATATATATATATATATGCACACACACATTTTAATCATTTTATAATTTACTTGCTATCAAATCTGTTACATTATTATTCTTAGGTTACTTAATTAGTATTGATTTGAATTTTATTTAATATTTGGTTAATTTTATTCCACCAAGATTTTTTTTCATAAGAATTTTGTTCATACATTTTATATGTATTCTCTCATTGTGATGCAATTTTATGACATTGAAATTCACTATTACAGGGTTTTCCCTGCAAATTTTCTTTTATTGACCATAGTCTTGTTACCGTCAACATGTCATCATTAGCATCATTTCATTATTAGTCTTGATTACATTGTCATCATCAACTTTAATGTTGTTGTCATCATCTTAAATGTTTTCTCTGAAGGATGGACCATTTATTTTCATGTACAAACATTGATATCAGTGATTTCTTATCACATAATTGTAATGTAAACATGAAAAAGTTTTGTGATGGATTACAAGGTTTGTGTAATAAAAATTACCACACCTTATATTATCAAAAATATACAATACAGTTAGTACATTAGATGTATATAAAACTATGTAGTATATACATATACACAATACATCAGAGAAAAATAAATAACTGTTTATGCGTTATTCCCATTTAACTCTCATAAATCCAGCACAATCATCTTTGGTAATCAAGGTCAGCCCTGTGCCATTCAGTGTAATTTATATACATAAATATATCGACTACAAGCTGAGACCAAAGTTGTGGTTGATTTAATAGTTCAGAAATGGGAAGAATGAATGTAAGGTTAATTCATTTGATATTTTGTGTTGTATATATGTATATAGTATGTATATTACATATCATTTAACGTCCGCCTTTCCATGCTGGCATGGGTTGGACAGTTTGACAGGAGCTGGCCAAGCAGGAGCCTGCACCAAACTTCTGTGTCTGTTTTGGCAGGGTTTTTACGGCTGGTTGCCCTTCATAACATCAACCACCCAGCAGAGCGGACTAACTGCTTTTTATGTGTCACAAACACAGGTGAGGTCAGTTTTGGCCAAGTTTTTATAGCTGGATGCCCTCCCAAATGCCAACCATTTTACAATGTGGACTGGATGCTTTTTATGTAGCATCAGCACATTTGTATTGAATATATGTATATTTACAGTAATGTAAGCTGTGGCAATTTTTATAATGCAAACCTTCTAATCCTTCACAAAACATTCTTAATGTTTATATTTTTTTTTGTAATTATGTGACAATGTCGGTACATATAAAAAAACCAAAAAAAACCTCCCTCCTACCTAAAGTGATGACATTTAAGCTGATGATAAAATTAAAACAGATAATGTAATGAAAATTGAGGTTGATGATGATGATGAATTTGAGATGGACATTTTAGAGATTGAGGATGATGACAAATTTGAGTGAGGGAAATCCTGTAAAATTATGTTTAAAAATCCATACATTTCTAATATTTTTCAGAAATTTAAAGCTGTTTTACTAATGAACTTCACTTTCCCATCTCAAATGAACCCATAACACATTGGTACTAAACTTAATGTTAATATTTTTTCTCACAAAGCATTTCTGACCTTCTGCCTATGTAAGGAACAGTTATAAATACAGCAGGTTTTATTAGTTTAAAATGTCATTTTGCCTCAATCAGTTGTTTCTGTTTAAGACTTATTGGCTGTTCTTTTTATGAGTTAATGATTTATCAAGACTAGCATGGTAGTTCAAAAGCTGTCAAATATATGTGTATAAGTGACTGGAATTTATTTTGAAATATGCCCAAGAAACTTATTTTTGTTTCTTATTTTGCTAAATTTTGACTTAATTTCTAATTCAAGAAACTTATAGATAAAGTGATTTCTTGAAATATTGAATTTTATTGAATTTGCTGTGTAGCTCCAGGTTAGTTTTGAGGGTGTAAATCAATAGTGTGTAATTAGTCAGCCAAAAGACTAGGTCTAGAATTAGGCTTGACTGCTATGGCTAGCAGGTTGAAAGATTGCATAGAGGCTCCAGCATTGGCTTGATTTCATTGAAGTTGAGGTGTTAGGTGCATTTGTAATCATAGAGCTTGTTCAGAAAGTACATAAATTTCATCTTTAATAACAAGACAGCTCATTAACAAATCCACTGCTGATTGTTAGATTTATTTATAAAATTTGAAATTATGATAAAGTTATAATGTCCCAAGATAGGTTTCACCAGTATTTATGGAAAGCACAAACTTCAATATATTTGACAATAGTAATTTCATGATTTTCTGTTGAAAAGTACTGTTAGAGTGATTACATAAAATAATCTTCAAAATAATATTTTCCCTATGTCTGAATTGAATAAAATTCATTCTGCAGAGTTTGTGTTGCATACATTTTGATTGTTAGACTGTGTAAAAAAAAAAAAAAAAGTTTGGCTTCAATGGATTCCTTTAGCAGTGTCTGCACTTTAGCAGGCATTTGGGTCAGATATTTGGTAATAGTTTGGTTAAAGATTGTGATAATTATCTCTAAGCTTTTTGTTATGTAGTAAATTGTCTGTCTGCTATTTTCTGCTGGTATCAATTTCTACATTAAGAATTTTTTAAAAATTATAATCTTTTACAGTTTGTAATTTTGAATTCTTTTTAGATAGCTTATTTTGTAAACTTGGTTGTATTTGTAGATTTCATTCACTTCAATATGTATAATTATTTTTGTGGTCCCCAGTTAATAAATTGCTTGTATTATCTTATCAAAGATTGGGCAGAGACTAAAGTTTAAACTTTAGGCATGGCTGTGAGATTAAGAATTTTACCTTGCAATTATGTGATTCTATGATTGATTCCAGTATACAGCACTTTGGGCAAATGACTTCTATAGCCTTGGGTCAAAATTTGAGTGAAATTTGGCAGCTGGAAACTGGAAGAGTGTCAGAAAGACTGTTCTTATTTTTTGGGGTGAGAGACTCAATCTATTGATTGTTTTAACACGACCAAGTAATCTTTGGATGCTTTTAGCAGAGTCCACTCCTTTGCAAGCATATGGGTCGGATATTTAGTCTAGCTTAACTTCTCATCAGTCACCTCAGCCCTGAAAAATTCATGAGTATGTATTATCTTCCTGCCTAAGCTTTTTAAAAAAGACATTTCTTATTGTTGTGGTTATATAATGTCAGATATGACAGTTTGATGTTTCCTAATGAATTGCAGTTCACAAAGTTAAGAAACAAAATTGTACAGATGGAGAAAATACAGGAATAGTGCAACTCTCATTTTCTTGCTATCGTAAATACATTAAAATAGCAAATAATTTTTCAAAGTTTATTGTAAGAATTTAGTTTAGAGTATGAAAATATATTTACATATTCTAAATAACATATGTTGGTGAAATTTATTGATAAAGTTTTAAAAACATATCTTTGTAAAGGCTGAATGTGGTGGAGATTGAATAAAGGAATTTAAATTAAATGCAGTTTACAAAAGTAATTGGTACCAAGAATTTCTGACTAAAACACTTTGTTTTGACTGAACCCAAAACTCCCTTTAATTTGATATTAACATATTAATGAACCAGTCATTTGAGTCTTATCTTAGCTTGCTTTAAACACTGATGCTGTCCCATATAGTTTCTTTTCATAGAGTAATACATACTTTGTGTTAATGTTAACACAAATTGATAGATAGATATCATCTCTACATTTTATTTTAATTTTTTGTTTTAATCTTTTTATTTCCAAACTTGTATCAATTTTATACAATTTGATAAAGTTTATTCTAGAAAATTTGTTAAACAGCTTATAAAGGTTAAATATAAATCCTTTTTTCTTCTTTCCTTTTTTGTTGTATATAAACAGCTTTATTTACTTAGTGAAGTAGAAAAGGTTGATAATGTGTTGTAGTTTAGAAACATTAAAATCTAACGAAATTATTTTCTTAAAACATGCATGTGACTTCAGGTTTAATAATGCTAACAGATTAAGTAGAATCTACAAATATATGTTTTGTTTTTTTTTAGTGCATATTACCATTTGAAAAAAAGCTAATCCATTTTAAAAAAAATTGTCCTAAGGATACCAGTTTACAAGACTTAAAACATTAAAAAAAAACTCCTGCTTAGTTAAAAGCAAACAAACAATGAAATGGAATTGTCATTTAATGTCCATGTTCCATGCTGGCATGAGTTGGATGGTTTGACAAGATCTGATGGGTCCAAGGACTGTTTTCATGCTTCAGTGTCTCCTTTGGCAGTTCTTATAGCTGGATGATCTTCCTAACTTTACATGTACATATTTGTTATATTCGATCAATTATTTATTCTGCAAAATACACATTAGTCATTAAGTTCATTAACTGGAATTATCAAAGTTGTATACTAAATTGAACTCTAACTTCATGCTATAATATTTTCGATAGTAGGCAACTGTAGAGAGGGAGGGAAAATGGTTTTATTTATTGGTATATGTGTATCAATTTCTATATTGGATAAGTGTTTCAGAATTGTGATAAAATGTGTATGTTAAACTATCCAAATTGAAAGTATGGGTTTGCTGTTTTATAGTACTTTCCTGCTATTTCATCTTTACAGTAAGTTGTTTTCTTAATTAGTCCTTGTATTCATTGATTTGTTCTTCAAATACCAATCATTAAATAGAATCCTTTCAACATCTAAAACAAAATGTTAAGTGCTCATTAGGAAATAGACATATGAACACTCAAACTTGAAAATGTGTTATTTTAAATTAAAATAATTTGACTATTTATCTATTATATCAGTTTCGTTGATGTGTATTTATTCTAGAAGTTAACTTCATGTGTTATAAATCTCAGTTGTCAAATGAAATTTGGCCCTGTTAGTAAAAAGTTATATTATTTCTGATTAGTAACAATTTTTATTAACTAACACTAGTTTTTTTTTCTTTTTTTTCTGTAGAGTTAATCATGTAAACCTTAGAAGCTTTTTTCAGTGTTACCACCCTGACATATATAAAAATCTGTTTTAAGAATTAAGCGATAATTGACACACACAACACATGTGAACAACATCCCACTACTTCCTTTAGCTGTGGGTCGGGTCCTGATTCTGGTGTCAGAAACCTAAGATTGTTAATTGCAAAATAATGAGCTAAACACTTCAAACTAAATAGTGATAGTTGAAAAAATTCTACAGTAGTGGCAAGAAAAAGAATTTATTACATTCATGTATTAACCCAAATTATTGGTGAATTAACTGAAGCAGTTGTTACCAATCAAAGCAAGTTTGCCACTTATATAATTGGAAGTTACTATTGTAGTATCATGGCTATATTTTGTATATGAGAATGAAATTCCAGATAATTTGGTATCAATCGACTGGTTGGATGATGTGGTGTAACTTTAGCTAAGATGAAAAAAATATAAGTATCAAAATTGAAGTCGGATTTATTAAACATTTAGAAAGCTAATAAAAAGAAAACAGTAAAAGCAAAAGTTCTATTCTGTGCCTAGCACAGGAATAAACCGAAATGCATGTGTAAGCATCAGTCACCACATGCACACACACACACACACACACACTCACGAAGCTGTATATTATAATCGTGGATAATGTTATCAAAATTAGTGGGCCCCAAACATGTGCATATCCTCTGCTTAATGGTATTATTGAGTTATTTAAGTGGCTCCATGCCAGAGTAGTCACTGTGTGTGTGCGTGTGCGCGTGCGCGCATATATATGCTTCTTTGTGTCTGAGATATATCTATCTGAGCTTCAGTATGATGAGCTTACACAGCTCATCAACTGTATGGTGCACAAGATTTCTTAACATCCATTGTGGATGCTGTTGCTAAGATTGACCTGTTTCTCAATGTACATATCAAGGAGGACAAAAATTCCTTGGCAATTTATTGTAACAATGGTACATAGTGCAAGAAGGTTCGTGACTTCAAGTACCTTGGGTCCTGTGTTGGTGGCTGGCAGAAAGACTTTCTGAAATGAAAGAGGTAAACCAGGAGTGCTAGTAACAAGCTTCACATTTTGCGGTCTTGTTTCAAAATAAACAAGGCTGGCCTCCTTTAGGATGTGTGTGTAGATAATATTCTTCTGTATGGAGCTAAAAGCTAGACTATGGAGAACCCTTGATGTCTCAAAATATCTCATGGTGTAAGTATAAAACGAAAGAGGAGATTTAAGTATATATTCCATCTATTTCCACTGTTGTTGAACAATGCAGAGTATATCTCGCTAGCTACTGCTATTGTGCTGAATACCAGGCCATATTGGATGTTATATCTTGGCAACTTCGTGCACACAAGTAGAGGTCAAGGTTTGCTCAACTACGTTAATGTTATCGACAGAGAAACATGAAATTGAGGCTTGTCAAAGTTAATGGGAAATAGATTTCTGGTCCAGCTTGGTGAAACCTGTTGTAGTTGTAACTGTTTGAAGAATATAGGCTTGTATATATGGCATACATGTTTCTTTACATAAGGACTATTTGAGTTTACAGGTTCATTAGGACAGTTTAACTTGGTCTTGTGCTATTTAAGTTACTGAGAATACAAGATATGTCACTGGACAGGATGCCAGTCCATCACAGAGTGGATTGGAGCTAAGTAAAATGAAGTTCCTTGCTCAAGGCCACAATTGATCACCTGATCAGGAAATCAAAACTACAACCTAATTATCTTAAGTCCAACACTCGAATCACAAATCATTAAGTCCCCACCTTTGCATGCACTTGTGCAATTTTATGTTTGTTCACTTTACATCCGTTTTTCCATACCGGTATAGGTTAGACAGACATGTTTGAGGAAGTATTTTTAGACTGGCTGCCTCTCCTGCCACAAAATCTCAAGCTGTTTTTAAAGTAATATTTTTTTTAGTCTACTGGTTTTTAAAAGTACAGAGCAATGGGATGTATTAGTTACAGGAACTAGACGTCCCTGTTTTTCTCAGCTAGTGTCATGTGAAGATGGAGAATATCAACGTCCGCACATGCACACACATTATGAGCTTTCATACTGTTTTTGTCTACCATTTCAACAAAGCATTGGTTGGCCAAAGCTGTAGGAAAGGACACTTGCCCAAGGTACTATGTGGTGAGATAGAATTCAAAACCATGCAGTAACGAAGCAAACTCTGTATCCACACAATCATGCCTGCATTGGTATATGGGTATATTTGTGTCCATCCTTCTCTGTGTGAGTGTGTGTATTGTATGATTATATTGCTGTATGTATGTGCTGGCATGTTGGTGTGGTTAAGAATTTTGCTTCACATCATTTATAATTTCATGTTTGTTCACACTGTCTGGCACTGGGCAACTAGCTTCTATTATAGCTTCAGGCTGACCAATGCTTTAGGGATCCCATTGTGTATGTGTTCTGTAAATACTGTCACTGTGTAGACAGTGTCATTGTTTACACTTGCTGCAGAAATATCCCTAGCTGTGTATTCACTGTAGTAATTTTACCATTTAGGCAGTGTCTTTGTTGATATCTTCCTAGCTGTCAAATGGGTTGTTCAAAAGACTTAGGGGAAATAGTACTTTTTGTGGAAACACTTGACGAGAAGGGCCTCCTGGTGTAGGAAAACTGTCTTAAGTTCTTATGCCAGCATGGGAAAAGTAAACATTAAAACGATACATACACACCTACCTGGGCAGTTTTAACTGAACATAGTATGTGCTATATTATTGATGCAAAGTTGATATTACTTTTCTTAATCAGGTGATGCTTTATAACAGCACAGTTATTATGCAAGAATGTATTCACAAAGTTGTATGAGTGTAAAGCATCACAGTTAATAAAATATTCATAATTTTATGTATATTTTCCATGCTAAGTACAGGTTGGATGGATCATTCTGATCAGAATTATTATTTGGAGTTTCTGCCTTTCTAAAAAACATTGGCTAATGATGTCTCAATCAAACAAAACCTTCCATTTTTGGCATGGTTTCTACATTTGGCTGCTTTTTCTAACACAGGGCATTCTAAATACATTTTATTGTAGCATCAGTATTAAAGAGACTAATATCCTTTGGAAAGACTAATGAGTCTTCTCAGTACTGCCTTGTCTGTGCTCGCTCGTGTAAATTTCATTCAGATGATGATAGTAATCCACAGTAAGAAACAATTTCGTGTTACAGAGTAGGGATACTGGGTGTTTGTCTTACTCATTTTCTCTGGTGAAGCAAGATGTAAGATCTAGCAATGTTGGAAGAAGACTATGGACAGCAAAGATAAGCAGACTATGAACAGCAAAGATATAGTGCATATGATGAAAGCTTGTGAAACATAGCAAATGTAAAAACATTAAAGCTGGCAGTTGTAATGGAAGATGGGAGATATGTATATTTGGGTTTCTTATTCTCTTTTCACTTGGTTATCTCTCTGTATGCTCTCCACTACTATGCGCCAGCATAAATAAAGTTGGCACAGACTCCTCTTCTCTGAACTTCACTCTGTTTCTACCATCATATGTTTGTTCCTTTCATTTGTCCATCCCCTCTTCTGTCATCAAACTCTTTTATTCATCTTAGTCTGGCTCATTGAGGACATGATCACACAGAATAGTGATAAATCTGCAGTTTTTAGACAACCTTGTGAGCACTTAAGTCTTAATAAAATAATGCCCACTACACTCTGTAAAGTAGCAGGCCAATGAGCAGACAATGTAGAGTTGAGATGACTCTTCAGTCTTGTCAAGGACATGGCGACAGAGTGTACTGAAATGCAGCCAGTACATTCTGTAAAGTGGTTGGTGATAGGAATGGTGTACAGCTATAGAAAATAAATAAGCTAAATATGAAATGTTTGGCTGAGACATGGTCTTCCAAACTGTCTACAAGAGTAGTAACTTCTGAAAAGAACAAATATGACGACCCATCTAACTCATGCTAGCATGGAAAAAATGGTTAGAATTAACCATGCAGTAGAATGGCATCCCAAAGAGATTTGGAGATATTCTTGTTCTCTGAGCTGCTTATACATCTCAGCTGGTGTAAGATCTGAGTCTGCATGATATTTTTTATGCATCAACATGGAAAGCGGATGTTAAATGATGATGATATATATACATACATGTCTGTGTGTGTACAGATGTATGTGCATTTCTGTGTATACACTCTTTTCATGTCAAGTACATAGCAACCTCTTTATTGCTAGCACCACAATAAAATGTATCCTGTTCATTCTGATTAGTGATACA
Source organism: Octopus bimaculoides (assembly GCF_001194135.2). Classification (NCBI taxonomy): domain Eukaryota; kingdom Metazoa; phylum Mollusca; class Cephalopoda; order Octopoda; family Octopodidae; genus Octopus; species Octopus bimaculoides. The sequence goes on along the minus strand of NC_068988.1, from coordinate 12,875,527 downwards.
GTCAAAAGTGAAACATATGACCTATGAAAGTACTTACTCTCAGAAGATACTGAGAGCAAGCAAAGAAAACAGATAAGATTGAGATGTGTATGCATATGTATGCATTTGGGGATGTTTGTGAATGTATAGATGTGAATATACATTTATATGTATGTCAGCATATGTATTTGTGTATACTTACATATATAGAGAAGTGGGAGAGGTCAGTCAGATGAATGGGATATGGAAAAACACAAACAAGGATACAAATATTCTCTCATCAACTGTTGACTGAACTTGGGTGGTTTTAGCACATTAACAACAGGACCACACTAGCTTCAGAGAGAGAGAGAGAGAAAATTGAGAGAAAGAACGAAAAAGAAAATAAGAGTGGACAAAGATAGCAAGAGAGTGAATGTAAACTATAATGTTAAATGAAGAAATCTGCATTGCATTAGAAAGGAATAAAGCATAGAGAATATAAAATGAGTGGAACTTAGCAAAAACAAATGAGGACACAGCTTTCCCCTTATCAGCTGTTGAATGAAATTCTGTGGTTTCAACATATTAACAATGATACTGTTAACTACAGTGTGCCAATAGATTTAAAAAAGTTTAGTAAATGGATGTATGTGTATGTGTGCATATGTATGTTTGTGTATTTGCAGAATGTGATTCTGTTTTTCAGAGAGGGTATCATGTGTCCCTGCATTCAGTTGTAAAATGCTAAGTAAGTTTGATCAAACCTATACCATCCTATGTAGACAACAGATGTACAAGTGATGGTGATGTGTATGAAAGAAATAAGCTGTTGTGTGAAAGAGCGGAAACTGTTGGAATAGATATATGATCTATATAAAATGTGACAGATGTGTAAAGGTGTATGAATTGATGCCAGAAGAGGAAGATATTTGAAATGGTTGAGGCTAATTTTGGAATTTTGAACCTCACAAAGTAGGTGACAAAGGATTGCATCATGTGACATTGTCAAATTCCCATCTTACTCATGTAAGTATGGGAAAATGGATGTAAAACAATAGTTATTCTTTTGTGCATGCATGTGCACACATGCATGCAGGGACAACAATAACAGTCTGTTCAGAATCGTTAGTAAAATTAGTGTATACCCAGATATATCCATAATGCATAATAACTGACAACCTACAGCAAAACCAAAGTAAGGAAGGGAAGCAAATGAACTTGTGTCACTCGAATTGTTTGATTTTTGTGTCTTAAATCTTTAGTGACTGTTCTGTTACATTTTGAAATTGCTCCAACATCTGAAGTGGCTTTAATTAGATTTGAGATGTGTCCCATAGCAATGGTATAATTGTCTTTGTTATATATTGAATAGTTCTAAAAAAGAGTGTGTAAAGAATGAATAATCTAAAGACACAGACCTCGGCTTCGGTTTAGATTTAATCTATTTTTCAGTTTAATACTGCCACCTTGCCCTTGTGTGCCTTTAACAATCCACTCTGTTGCAAACATTCAGACCAAGATTTCCATTTTCAAGATAGCTTATGGATTCTGGTTTATTCTTCTCTTTCCTTCAATCACTCTTGAAACTGTAGTACTGCCACAGATACTGATAGAGCCTCAATAAAATATGAAATGTCAGTTAATTCTGAAAATGTTTTTATTTCAAAATAACTTGTGAAGGAACATGTTCAAAACTATTCATTAAAAAAAATAATGAAGGAACTCTTCTGAAATTTTCAAATAAGTATTAAAAAAAAAAAAAAAAACTCTGTGGAAGAACTTGAAGAACTTGACTCTTCTAGTTCTTAAGAATAGATTTGGTTAGCTGTAATGAGGTTGCAAACATGAAAATTTTTGTTTAGATTTGTACATAGCTGAGCATTGTTGATCTTTATTCAACTCTTGGAAATAATTTCCCACCACCTCCTTACTACATTACCCCTTACCTAAATGAAAACGCATGAGTATCTTTACACCTAAATGCTTTTTACATTAACAAATTCCAAGTAATTGTAAATTTATAAATTAAATCATAGTTTTCATATTAGAAGTGCATTCTTAATGGGCACAGTTTGTTTCAGCATGTTATATTTATTGTTTACTAATTTTTTTTAGTTATATATTTCATTGCATTAATTCTGTAAGGTTATCAATAGAGACCTTTTAATTTAGCCCCTTATCATTATCATCATTGTTTGACGTCCACCTTATTCGTGTAATGAATTACTGATAGTTTGGAATAAATTCAGTTCTTTGTTAGATCTTATTGAGACAGTTTCTTATTTAATTCACTGGCCAAAATTCTTGTTCAGATTTTTTAAAAGGTTATTTGATATTTTGAAATTGATAACAAATAGTTATTAAAGTGGTTTTGATGAGGCGGGGGGGGGGG
>NC_068988.1:12864273-12873164 GCF_001194135.2 Octopus bimaculoides | reverse complement strand
ACTTAGAATATCTTTCTTTACTCAATGAAGAAAGGAAAAATAGATTTTATTCCACTGTCTTCAAATATTTTCAGTCTGTAGTTTTTTTGTTTAGATTGAACATGTTTTTAATAGGTTTGTTATTTTGTTGCCATTTCGTTTGCTTGTCTCATAAATAAAAATGTTTTTCTATCATACTTCAAATATTTACTGACATACAAGTATTTCTGATAAGTTTGATTAACATCTATAACAGGATATTAAATATGAAGTTTATTTTCTACTTTACGGTAATCTTAAATGCTTCAATGAGTTGAGATTGTACAATTAATCACTTTTTATAGTTTATATGTAAAGTGTTTTCATTCTCATTAGTGGATTACTTCTGTGCATGGTCCTTGACTGAGTTTGAATTTAGAACTTTTTTTCCTGAACTAATTTTAAAAAAATCAAAGTAATGTCTTTAGATTAGAAATACAAGACCCTAGTTCAAATCAAGTCTGGTACAATATTGGAGATCAAAACCAGATGAAATACTGTGTAGATTAATGTAGGTTAATATCCATAAAATTCTAAAATTAAATGATTTTTGTTTTTGTAATTATTTGAAATGAAATTGGTTGATAATTTAAATATCACTTTTCAAGTGAATGTTATTGTAATTCATAAATTTTTAAATGTGCCTAGAGAATTGATTTCATCAACATTAATGCTAGGTGGTAAAATCCGAGTCATCTTCATAATTAGTGTCATTTTATAATAATTTTTCTTTGTATGGATTAGATGAGTATTGTATCATCTTGCCCCTGGTTGTGGCCCTTCGTCATCTGATATCAGCCATCTATGTTATTGTTTGTCGTGTTTTGAATTGTAATTAATGTTTTGGTGATAATTATGCTGTTTGTGTTAATGTCTTTAGCACAGCTGTGGGTGAAAAGTAAATTATTCAAAAACTTAACCAATATTTTGACTAGATTTTAAAATATTTATGTAAAGATGGCTACAAACACATTTTAAATTTTATATATCACTCATTAAAATGAGAAATATATAAATTTGAACTCAATAAGTTTATTGAAATCTGATTTTCTTATTTGATGTGAATTTAAATAAATAGCCAGAATTGAATACACACACAAACAAAATGTTACTATTCTCTTTGAGAATTTTCTGATTATATATATCATATTTCTAATAAAATACTCTGTGTTGCAGTTAATTTACAAAACTAATTAGAATTTGGCAGAATTAAGTAAGATAAGCTGTTGGTTGAAGCATAACAAAAAATTCTTACATAAAATTATGATGATTAGTTTAACGATGAAAACTTAAAAGCGTTGGTGTATATAAAAAAGGTTAAATTGTATTTTATTTCATAATTGGGTGAACTTTTTTTTCATTTGAATAAGAATTAATTATTCTATTTTATTTTAGAAAGTCCAGCATGGCCTTAGGCACAGTGGCTAAAATGAATTGAAGAGCTATTTAAATTCAGTTATGTTTTATGTTTATCTTCAAGTTTGAAATGTATACGATATCTTGTTAATGTAAACATGAGATCTTGGGAAATGTTGGTTTCAATTAATGGAAAGATTTGATTTTTTTAATTTTCAGTTTTCATTTTTCATTTCTAAATTCTAAAATCCCATTTTCTTTTAAGCATTTAGTAATTTCACCTCCTTAATTAACATTTGATTTTCAGGTATTTAAACTGAATAATAATAATAAAAAATTGTTTCCATCTCTTTCTCACCTTTCTACTCCTTCACTAATTTTTCATTATTGTACTGTGTTTTAAATCTCTCCCACTCTTTTTTACTTTTTTCCATTTATTTTTCAAGAAATATGTATTGTCATTGAATATAAATATAACCTCATATGTCTAATTTTTCTTTGCAGTTATATCTTAAATTCTATTTATTTTACACAATGTAATGTAATCTTTATGTATTTTCTCTCTTATCAGGCTCCACTGACTCACCTACATCAGATAGGAGACTCAACCATTATTCATATACCAGTAACAATAAAAATAGCAGTAATCACCAAAATCATGATAAAAATCATAAAAATGATAAGGATATTAAAGAACAGAAAGAAAAAGACCATAAAGCAGAGGTAAATATATGAATCTGTCTTCTGTCTGTGTTACTATTTCTGCTTTTAATGTTTTTGGTAATATATAAAAAAATAATCCATCCCCAATTGTTTTTGTTACATCTGAAATAGTATATTTAGCATATAACTTACCATATATGATAAATCTTCAGTTGCCTAAGTTTATCTTGTTTCAGTCATTGGAGAGCAACAATGCTAGGGTTCTACCTTGAAGGGTTTAGTCAAGTAAATTGACCCCAGTACTTATTTAATTTTTTTTTAAAGTCTGATACTATTGGTCTCCTTTGCCAGACTGCTAAGTCATGGAGATGTAAACAAGCCAACACTGGTTGTCAGAAAGTGAATAAACATGCTGGGCATTCATACAATTTTTGTCTATGAAATTCACTCACAAGATATTGGTCAACTTGGGGTTATAGTTGAAGATACTTGCCCAAGGCCTCACACAGAGTGACATGGTTGCAAAGCAAGTGTCTTAACCACACAGCCATACTTGTGCCTATAATGGATAGATAGTTCACATGCTTAAATGATTCCCCTCCCCCCCCAAAAAAAATTACATTTGCTCAGTATATTGTTTTTATTATCAAGAAAACCTGATGTTTCTGCTGTCTAGAATTCTGGTACTGTGTTTTTATGGACATTTTAAATTCATTTAAGAGTATTTGTTTGACATGCTTAATAGGAATTAGTAAACTCCACATACTGTCAGGTAGTAGTGTGATTTTGCATGTCAGTACATGCATGTGAAGTTGTCTGTGTGCTGTTTGACTGTGTGCATCTTGGTTTTAGAACAGGTCACTGTGTCCCTGCATGTCATAAGAAATAACTAGGTTTGGCTACAGGAAAGGCATCCAGCTGTAAAACACAACCTCAGAAAATTTGTCCAATCTATTCCACATGGAAGGTGGATGTTAAACGATGATGATATGGATATATCATTGTTGTTTTAACTTCCACTTATTCATGCTTACTTGGGTCAGATGGAATTTGTTGAGGCAGCTTTTCTACAGCTGGATGCCCTTCCTATTGTCACCTGTTTCCAAGTAAGGTAATATTTCCCCACCGCCGGACATGTTTTTCACAGAAGACTGGAAACGAACAACCTGGCTTGTATAACTCTCCTCGCTTACAACCACCATGTTATATCAAAATAAGAGTACACACATGTACGTACCCACCTCCCCAATTTCTTCCACTCTACCAAATCCACACAGGCTTCGATTGGCTTGGGGTTTTAGCAGAAGATATTTGCCCAAGTGTTGTGCAGTAGAACTGAACTGGAGACTGCAAGGTTGGGAGGCATGATTCTCAACTACACAGCCACACCTGCACCTATTGGTTTAATTAAATTACTTCATCAAATAGCTAAACATACAAATCGTGACTCACTATAGCCCCTTATGTTTCTTTATATCTTTCTCCACTGCTTCTACCCCTTGCACAACATTTTTAGAAGAAATCATTTGGTATGCAAAGAATTCTACTAATATATGCATTTATGGTTGTATTTTCACAATTGAGCAGTAGATGATGTGAAATTACATCATATATTCTGTGTAGGTGTGTTTGCACACCTGTTATTTCCCTTGTTTTTTCTCACCAGAAGTTGTCACTTAGATAATGACTGCTTCCATCATTTTATTACAAATATCCTATCATTATCACCATTTAATGTCCTCCTTTCACGTTGGCGTGGATTGGACAGTTTGATAGGAGTTGGCAAGTCAGAGGATTGTGCCAGGCTCTATTGTCTGGCTTGGCATGGTTTCTATGGTTGGATACCCTTCTTAACATCAACCACTTTACCGAGTGTATTTGGTTCTTTTTGTATGGCACCAGCACTGGTGAGATCACCAAGTAGCTTGCAAGACAAAAGCCCCTTATCTCGGGATAAAATAATATCGGGGGAGGTGGTCTTGTGCAAGTTGATCAGAGGTTAAAAACTAATGGCTGTGTGGTTAAGACACTTGCTTTGCAACCATGTCACTCTGTGTGAGGCCTTGGGCAAGTATCTTCAACTATAACTCCCAAGTTAACCAATATCTTGTGAGTGAATTTCATAGACAAAAATTGTATGAAAGCCCAGTATGTTTATTCATTTTCTGACAACCAGTGTTGGCTTGTTTATGTCCCCGTGACTTAGTAGTCTGGCCAAGGAGACCAATAGAATAAGTACCGGACTTTAAAAAAAAATACTGTAGAGAAGAAAAATAGTTCTCCCATCTGGGAGAGAGAAGATGGTGGTGAAAGTATGTCGGACTGTACCCTCATGGTTGGGCTATAACCCTTTCCATAACTTTCATGACTGGGTCCAGTAATTTGATACCTATTAAATTACTTCTGTCTAAGGCATTTCCTTTTCTCTTGTAACAGTTGACTATAATGCTGCTACACTAGTCATTGGGTATGATATCTTCCTGTTCAGTCTGATTAACTGCACAGGTGACTAGGCACTATCCCATCCACCATATATTTTAAGCATCTCGCTTATACTTCCTGATAGATCAGGAGCTTTCTCTGTCTTCATATTCTTAACTGCTTTATCTGTTATATTGCTGTTAAAGGATAGCTGGTCCCTCTCTCTTTCTCCTATGCATTCTCCTCTGTTAGCTTTTTGTAGTTGTCTATTTTCTTTCAGAATCATGAAGTGCAAGTGTTCCATCATCCGTCCATATATACTTCTTTCCCACATCATAATTTTTCTCTATCATGCTATCCAGAAAACCTCACGCTTCTGATCTTTACGCTGTAGAACATTGGCAAACTTCTTCCTTTCTGTTTCTCACCTTGCGAGATAAATCTGCTGTCTATCTTCTCTTCTAGCCACCTATTATATTTCTCTACTACCTCCATTCTTCCAATCTTTCCATGCCTGTCTCTTTTATGGTTTTGTCAATTTCACAAAACCATTATTCCATCACTTATGCACGAAAATATTAATTTTTAAACACACACAGTACTGTATGTATATACATTAAACATTTGAAGAGAAATGCATTTGGGAATATATCAGAATATGTTGTACAGTACATACTTGCCACAAATAACATTGACTGCTATTTTGATAAACAGTAGTGCAAAGGGGGATTCTGGCAGGAAGAGAAGCACTATCTATTTCAGTCTAGTTCATCAGTATATGCTGCAGAAATGAAGAACTTGACCAAAGTTATTTCATAATTACAGAACATCATCTTGGGATTTTTATTTACATTCACAATTAGGATCATTGGATCTATGGAACTTCTGCTGTAAATGCCAATGATTTAGCCATATTCTTTGCAATCAACTGAATTGGAATAAGTGGTGCTTCTATATCTTCTTCCTGCCATGCACCTCTCTCAATGCACAAGGCAATGGATCAAATGTGCCACTCAAGTAAAAGGGACAGTCTCTCCAAAAGGTTTCTAGTTTCTGTCTATGAGATATCACCTGGAAGACTTTGGTCAACCTGAAGCTAGAGTAGAAAACACTTACCCAAGGTGTTGCACAGTGGGATCCAACCCTGAACCATCTATCTGTGAAATAAACTTAATTACCAAGCCATGCATACAGTGTTCTTGCTTTTTAGAACAACATATTCTTCTATTCCATCCAACTGTTTGCAGCTATTTAAACTAGTCAGGTATTTTGGCAATAGATGGACTGCCATGGTGGAATAGAACACTTTTACAACTTGTCCTCCTATTTCTCTGAAAATTACTATTCATAAATTGCTTTTGATTTTTGGCCACATGTTTGGACTGCTTTTATATAATTAATTAAAACAACAACTTTACTCTCTTCTACTCTATTTGTATTCTTTCAACTACTTGCCCTCAAATTAAACCAAGGATTGGCATGTAATTTATATAGAGCACCTATTTATAGAAAGGAATCATTGTTAGATTTATAAATATCACAATCAAAATGGATTAGAAGTCTTTGCTTTTATTAGTTAATATATCTTTGATGGCACATAGAAAGATAGTCTCATGTTTAAGTTTGATTTGTTTCAGCTAGCTCTCATTAATACTCAATTCTTCTGTTATGGTTGGTTTTAACCCCTCTCCACACACATTGCTCTTTCTCTCTCTCTCTCTCTCTCTCTCTCTCTCTCTGTTTATCTCAACTCAGAAGATTCTAAAATTAGATAAGCTAAATTCTTGGTCAGTAGTTAAACTACAGCAACTTAAGTAAATTTATTACATAAGTCACCTTCAATATCAGGAACATAAATAGAAAAAAAGTTCACTAAAATATATCAATACTAAATTAAACTTTTTTAATATATATATTTGCTGATTAAAATCCAGTTAGAACTGGCTTTTAGTAAATTTTGTTCTATTTAAAAAGTGTGTGTATGTATAATCTACTTGAAAGTAAATCATCATACTTCATTTTATTGCTATTACATGTCAACTAGTGAATCTCTTTGGTTACTGTGTTGTGCATTTCGTGGGTTATTGTTAATACTTTGGCCTTCTGACCGACACTGTGTTGACCTTGACTAGCTTGGAATTTTACAGTTTTTAGTGCTATATATCTGGGAAATTTCAAGCATCATTTTTGTCTCTCTGTTTTCCCTGCTGGCATGCATTGATGAATCTTCTCTGGCACAGCATCTTGTTATTTGTGAATCTTTATCATTTCCTTCATAGGTCCAGCCTCTTAACATTCATCTTTGCCACTTGTTTCCCTGTCTTTCTTGGTGTCTTCCTTTTTACAAGTTCTTGTATTTGGAATGTTTGGACCTCCTTTTTTTCAACTGCCCTTCATGTATAATGCTTATACCAGCACACTTTTCTTTTCTGCACACTGATTCCAGATTTTCTCTCTACTCATTTGTGCCTTGTCATTTATGCACACTAGCATTACACATCCAGCAGAAAAATGTTCATTTATTTCATGCCTCTGCATTTCATGCCCTTGGCCTTGTTTCTCTACCATGCAACTTTACGCTTCATACTCAAGCATCATACAATCTATTCTTTTCTATGTTACTTCCAAAATTAATAGCTTCCTGAACTTTCCCCAACCCTTTCTTTCTCTTATGCTTTTGAAATACCAATCTCCACTGCTAATTAAGTCACCTAGATAACAGAATCTATTAACTACTAGGACAGCTTACTATCAGCTCAAGGGAGTCTTTTATGCATTGAGAGAATTTAACATGGTGCTCTGACTGCTAACTACTCTTGTGCATCTGCATATATGAAGTTCTCTGTCAGTTTCTTATGATCCCACTACATCTCTTCTGCACACACTGTTTACATAAGTACAATGTGCGGAATTCTGTTTGCATTCTTCTAATTCAGCGACCTCTTGTAATATTTCTTTGCCTCTTTCTTCTTGGCATCAGTAAGTGCAAGTGCACTGCTATCATTACTTACATATTGTTCTTCAATGTCCTGATATGCTGTGACAGGGCTTTGCAATCTGGAACTCTATATACTTCTGACCCTCTTGTTGCAGAGCCTTGGGCTACATTGTTCCATGTAGGATGATATGGTGAGATTTGAGAGGGATTTCATTGCTATCTCTCTGTACATCACTATAAATTTTTTAAAATTTCATCTTGAAATGCTAGGGCCATATATAACCCTTTAATATATTATGAATTAGCATCTAATGTTTTCCTAAAACTTTAGCTTTTAAACATTGGTTAAATAATACAATCAACTATTTCAGGCATATAAAAATTATGTCTGAAATCATTTTCCAGAATTTAATGTTATGATGGCATATTGTTATAGCGAGTTATTTACTAATTCTTTACACAACTACATTGTCAAACAGATCAGACAAAACTCCTGAACTGGATACTCACATGTAACTTTCTTAGGGTGTTTTGATAGTTGTACATCAGCTGGGTAGTAACTGAAATGTCTACCTGCTTATATTGCTACCTGTAATCCCTTTCCAAACAGCTTTTCTTAAACACCTCCCTCCATATTTCCATTTTAGAAACCTCTTGTTACTTAGTCTCCTTCACTCAGTCTATAGGTATACAATAATTGACTTGCATATATGTGGTTTTTATCTCATCGCATATATCTTCTCCTCTTAGAAGTTTGTGTGATTCTAGGAACAACTGTTGGTATACTTGAACAAGAAATGTTAATGAGAAGAAATCTTATAAAATATGGCTATTATTTAGGCAAATTATCAAGTCAAAAGCTCTGTGAATGTTTCCTAAATTCTTCCTTTTGTTTTTTTCTTTTTCTTTTTTGACTACTTGGGTAGTGGTATATGATTTCATGATTGTCTCTGGTATTCAGAATCCTGGCAACTAGCTTCCATCTTACTGTGGTCATAGTGTTAAGTATGGTATGATAAAATTGAAAATAGTAATTGTCATGATAATCATCTCGATCATGTTTCAAAATTTAAGCATGGCTAGTTAGATTACATAAATAACTTATTTAAATAGCAGAGGCATCAAGCTGTTAGATCAGGTTATGAAAGTTACAGAGAGGGTCATAGCCCAACTAATTAGGGAGCGAATCAATTTAGATGAGATGCAGTTTGGGTTCGTGCCAGGTAAAAGCACTACTGATGCCTTATTTCTAGTAAGACAGCTGCAGGAGAAATACCTAGCCAAGGATAAACCTCTGTACCTGACTTTCGTTGGCATGGAGAAAGCCTTTGACAGGGTCCCCCGATCCCTTATCTGGTGGTCAATGAGGAAACTTGGGATAGAAGAATGGTTAGTGAGAGCTGTGTGAGCCATGTACAAAGATGCTGCCAGTAAGGTGAGGGTTGGAAATGAGTACAGCAATGAATTCCGGGTAAAGGTAGGGGTCCACCAAGGT
>NC_068988.1:12820932-12863015 GCF_001194135.2 Octopus bimaculoides | reverse complement strand
ACCGCCTGACTGGCTTCTGTAGGATTTTCGAGCGAGATCGTTGCCAGTGCCCCTGGACTGGCTTGTGCGGGTGGCACATAAAAGACACCATTTTGAGCGTGGCCGTTGCCAGTATCGCCTGACTGGCCTTCGTGCAGGTGACACGTAAAAGCACCTACTACACTCTCTGAGTGGTTGGCGTTAGGAAGGGCATCCAGCTGTAGAAACTCTGCCAAATTTAGATTGGAGCCTGGTGTTGCCATCCGGTTTCACCAGTCCTCAGTCAAATCGTCCAACCCATGCTAGCATGGAAAGCGGACGTTAAACGATGATGATGATGACAACTCCTTACTGTAAAACAAATTGCCTTGGAATATGTTGCAATTGTTACTCCAGATTACAGAAGCATTCAATTGTGAGACTCAACCATAAGAGGGCCAACTTCTTTGATCGACCAGTCTTATCTCAAATGCAGCCAAGGCTTTGGAAACCATCATAAAGCTCATCACTTTGCCTTTTTCTCTTTAGTAGTATAGTCAGTTCCACTGGTGACTTAGTGACTTATGTTACGCTCTGTGTGTAGGGCATATTTAGCTGTCTTGTTTTGATAACCTTTTATACTGTTCACTTTTTAGCAAAAATACTCTCTCTCTCTTATTTAATATGCAGCTCTCTACTTCCCTGATGTGTATCAACTTTTTAACAGCTTAAACGTGTCTCAACGTACTTCAAACAAGTAATCTTAGTAACTTAAGAACAAATATCATTAAATTCTTAGTTGTGATGACAACTTCATTAAAATGATAGAACATATTTTTGATTTTTAAAATTTTATTGATATCTATTGGAAAATACACATCAGCAATATTGTACAAATTTCACTGTCAAAAAATACTTCAGTTGTGAATATTTACTGGCTTAGATATTCTCCACCACGGTGGGGTTTTACTTCCTCATTTCATTGAACTCCAAGATCTTTTTTCCAGGCAAGCCTATTTACAAGAATAAACCTATCCTTACAAGTTTCTGGCTCTACATTCACTCCTTTGTTCTCTATCTTGTATATAGTCTATCGGGTTTTTGTTGTCTTGCCCATCTTGTTGCAACCCTATTCCTCTGGTCTGTAGTCAGCATTCTGTTGAATCTTATATCCTTAAAACTGTTCTTCTCAGTTCACTGCTTGTCAATACCTTGTCACAATGCATTAATCCACAATTTAAACTAGATATTCACTAACTAATCCTGCCTGACTATATACAGCTTTGAGCTTGTTCCTCATACAAACAGTTAATAATAATAATGATAATGATTTCTTTTATTTGCATGAGGCCGCAAATTGTGAATAGGAGGTTTCACTAATTTCTTTGGTGGGGTTTGAAGTCAGAACATAAAACTAAATTTTTATAAGTATTTAGTCTAATATTGCTAATAAAAAAATTTTTTTTAAATCTTCATTAAATCTATTTTAATATCATTTAAGAATGTAATGAGAAAAACGGGGTTGGTTTTGAAAATATGATTCAGTTCATTTACTGACTCCACTCTCATAATATCAACTGGCGCTGGAGTTCCAGCCTCCTTGACCTCATCAATTAGGTCAGTCACATCTTTTTGGTAATGTCTTAATAGTTCTCATGTTTGTGCATAATGTGTGTGACTGTGGGATTTGCAGTATGAGAGGCTTGTCTATGTGTGATTGGCAAGTCAGCTTTGATAGGTGTATTTTTGATAATTGAGCAATATTTTGATTCTGGTACTCGTTCACCATCATCATCATCGTTTAACGTCCGCTTTCCATGCTAGCATGGGTTGGTACTAGATTGTTTATATACTATTTTTCTATGATTGCTAGTTTGTTTGTTGATAAATATTTGTTGGAATAAGATTTGAGTGTCTCATGTTTATTCAGTGATCTTTAATGAAATATAAAATTAGTTATTAATCTACATTCATTTTGGATAAATAATAAAACAGTGGTATAGATTTGTGCATGTCATTGGATTTTCAGTTTAACCTATGTGCATCTAAAATGAGTACGCATGAAATGCTGAGATATACCAAAGTAATGAAATGCATCTCAAATATGAAGTGTTCCACCAATTTACAACTAGGTATATTGAGCTTTTGAGTGTTGTCTTTGTCAAGACAATACACAGTGTCATTGAAATAATCAAATCATCATTACAGCTACAGCATTATAAGCTTTTTGCTTTCAAATTAAATGGTGATTAATCATAATTTGAAATTCTTTCCCTTTTAAAGGGACATCCCTATCTCCTCATTTCACTGAACAGTATATTTCTAGTATCACTATGCTACCCAGTAAAGTATCTTATTTTTTTGATATTGCAATATATTTCTTTTTGTTATCCAATAACTGCTTGCTAAGTTGAATTCTCAATATCAGTCCTTAGGATTAGTATAGCACAAATAAGATTTACATTATATTCCTCTATACATAGAACAAGGTATTTTATGTATGTCCTGAATATTCCAATGGATTTCATAACCAGTTCCTTGTAGCTGATAGTTTACATGTGAACGAAGGTAAATCAAATGAATGCAGCAGCAATAATCAGAGATGCTTTATTTATTCTTTAATGGAAACACTAATATTGTCTTTTCAGCAAAGCCTTTTATCTTTATTGTAACTTATGTTTGTTTAATATTTATCTTTTCTAATAGGTACAAAAGTCCGCAGTGCGGGTGTTTGGTGATTGGTCAGAACACATTAGCTCTTCGGGTAAAAAGTACTATTATAATTGTAAGACAGAAGTATCACAGTGGGAAAAACCTAAAGAATGGCATGATATGTAAGTATAAATTTGGTTTTATATTCCCAACAGTTGATCCTCCATATCACATTTTACAAATTTAGTAATTGACCTCATCAGAGAAACGAAACTTGAATATTGTCCTCACTCGTTAACTTCATAATAGATCTTTAAAAATAAGGAGGTAAATTAAAAGGTTTGTTCTTTGGCATATATATCTTCCTTTCAATTACTTAAATCTGTCTAGGCATTATAAGTTGTTTCCCCCTTGTAACATTACAAATCCAACATAATATTCTCTTGCCTTATGCTAAAATTATCTTATATGGAGCATATCATAGATATTCAAATCTTTTTCTCAACTCTGATTTGTTTCTTACAAGAATTCAGCATTAACTAAGAAAGTAATTCTGCAAATGTAATTATCTTACTATGAACATTTGATAATATATTTATGACAAACTCACCCTCTTAAATGAAATATATTTTGATAATTTCATCTGCACTTCTTGATTGGTTTGATCTCCAGTCATCATCAAATGTTCTGTTCTTGGATATAACCTAAAGTTGAAATAACACTGTTATCCATGTGACCACTGATGATAATAGTCTGCAGAGTGTGTCACTTGGAGATCAGGGAGTCTCTCCAAGTTGAGCTGCTACTTCTCTGCATTGAGAGATGACAGCTCTGGAACTACAGGCATGTGATTTGAATGCTGCAGAAAAAGATTCTAAGAGTAATTCATCAAGCTAAACCAACTGGCAGGAGATGTAGACCAAGAGGGAGATGGGTGGATAACATCTATAGTCTCTGATGGTCATGCTCAAGGATCCATCAGGAAAGTGTAGTGATAATTATTTTTGACAGTACTTTTTGGAGGAGGTGCCTGAGAGCTGTAGGGTGGTAAAAACCTATTGCATCATCATTGTTTAAGGAATGTCATATAAAAGTGTCTCATGAAGTAGGTCTTAAATTGAAGTGAAAAACATAAAAGTACTTAGGGTGAAAGAGAAAATTAAAATGAAGACAAAGAAAATATCTCTAAAACTTTGGAAATGTGGTTTGTTTTGAAACAATTTAAGCATAATGTTGTCACTAATATAGAAAGCATTACTAGTGTTTATATTCAAAATTTTCCTTACAACTGATCATAACTTCTATCACTAGAAATGATAAAATTGATATCATCTTTATAATATTACTTTTAAAATGGTAACATTTCTGCATAAAATAGTTGTTACTGTTCAAACCTACATCAGTCCTGGTTAAGACATTCTGGTCTGGTTAAGACATTCTGGTCTGGTTAAGACATTCTGGTCTGGTTAAGACATTCTGGTCATTACTATCCTTGTCCTTTTATTAGGCATAAAGCATCTAGGACCCTATTATCAATGTCTTTTCTCAAATGATAGGTTGCAAAGTTAAAAGTTTGTCTTCTGTTTGTAGTAGGTCGAGCAACTGTGTAGAAATTCTATATTGAGAATGTATATATATTGTTAAATGTTTAAATCTCACTAGGGAATCCAATTCCCAGACATGAGTCCTGAAGGTATCTTATGTCTAGTATAAATGAAACTATTATTAGCTTTGTTTAAGGTGGTGAGCTGGCAGAATTGTTAGCACGCTGAGCGAAATGCCTAGCAGTATTTCATCTGTCTTTACGTTCTGAGTTCAAATTCCACTGAGGTTGACTTTGCCTTTCATCCTTTCAGGGTCGATAAATTAAGTACCAGTTGCATACTGAGGTTGATCTAATTGACTAGCCCCTTCCCCAAAAATTTCAAGCCTTGTGCCTATAGTAGAAAGGATTAGCTTTAAGGCGATGAGCAGGCAGAATTCTTAGCAACATTTCATCAGTCTTCTCATTCTGCATTCAAATTCTGCCGAGGTCAACTTTATCTGCCGTCCTTTTGAGGTTGATAAAATAAGTACCAGTAAAGCACTGGGGACGATGTAATCAATTTAGGTCCTTCCCTGAAATTGCTGGCCTTGCACCAAAATTTGAAACCATTATTTTGTTTCACTCTGCAAAAATTATCAGTGTTGAAGTTGACAATAATAATATTTTTATGTATTCATGAAAATAGAAAAATAAAAATGAGGAGAAATAAGGAAAAGTGGAAAACAAGAATGGGCAAAAAGGGTGGGTGGGGTGAGAATTGTCCTTTTGATTGGAGTTTTTGGGTTATTAACATCAAATATTCAAAATATCTATACTGCATTGAAGACTAATATCTGCTTCCACAATGTGTTTAAAATCAAATTAATCTGTAATCATCATCAGGTGTTTTATTCTGAATGTGTGTGTACATAATACCAGACTAACAGTAATGTTCTTATCTACTAGACTAGTGACCCATTGCAATTGATGTGTTAGTTTACATTGAAGCCAATACATCAACTGTTGGCGATAACACTGTCTTGCACAATGCACTTAACTAAGAAAAAAGCGCAATACCAACTTGGCCTGATGATCTTAACGTCTGAGCAAGTATTAGTGATAGTCCTACTGTTTTTTCTACCTCTATCTCGATTGTACTAACCGTATTAAAACTAATCTGTTTAGAAAGTGCTATCAGTTTCACTTTGGGGGTGGCTTCTCACTATTGCACTTTCATGTGTTTATGTTTTCTTTCCCCAAATAGTTAGAGCAAGTGCACCAATGTTCAGATATATTTTTCTCTATATGTTTTGAGATATTTGAATGACTTGTTTCGGTTGCTTAATCTCCCTCTTTCTCTTCATTCATTCATCAAAATAATATCAAAAAATAAATGTTGTATTCAAACATGTTCTTGTATCTTCCAGGCCGAACAAGGGAACAGATAACAAGTTACAAGAAAATAAAGCTCCAAGCAAGCACAATGCCAATTTACATAGTAAATGTAAGTTATGCTTTGAGTATAAATTTCTTTTGGAAATGTATATTATGCGAATTGTACTTACCTTCTATTTCTAAAATGGCATTTGTCTATTTCTTAGCACCTCTCACTCCACCTAAAAAAAAAGTGGAGAGGTTTTAGAGATAGTATTTCAAATTGAGCCTGCTAATCAGCTAATAACATATTGGTCTTCTTTTTTAAAGTGTCATAATTTCTTCAAGTTCTTTCTCTGCCGTCATGTTTGGAGCTGTTAGACTGCAAAATAATATTCACTTATTTTGAAACTAGAAATTATCCTTGAAAAGTTTTGTAAGAAAATTAAGTCGAAATGATCCAGATTATGCTAGATGACTAGTGGCGCAGCTATATCCCTTATAAAGTTTGCATAAATAGCTAGTGTTTGCCTAAGCATCTATTTTTTATAAGACATGTATGTATATTCCATTATGATATTCATATAGAAAATACAGCTTCTTGACTAAGCCCATCATCATCATCTTCGTTTAACGTCCGCTTTCCATGCTAGCATGGGTTGGACGATTTGACTGAGTACTGGTGAAACCAGATGGCTACACCAGGCTCCAATCTGATTTGGCAGAGTTTCTACAGCTGGATGCCCTTCCTAACGCCAACCACTCAGAGAGTGTAGTGGGTGCTTTTACGTGTCACCCGCACGAAGGCCAGTCAGGCGGTACTGGCAACGGCCACGCTCAAAATGGTGCAATTTATGTGCCACCTATATAAATCGGTTTTGGGTTCTATCTAAACTATAAAACCTTGAATACAAATTACAATTTAAAATGCTTTTCTGAAATAGAATTTTGCAGTAAGTTTTTCAAGTAGTGATATTTGACATGTTATTCATATTGCTCCTGTGTATTGCAGTGTATCAAATATTTCACTAAACACTGAACCAATAGCTTATTGGTTTCTTACACAATCAATGTGTTAGAGTTTTGAGTCAATTGATTTTTCATGTTTTCATGATTGGAAGGTTGAAGGCTGGAAAAATAATGAAACTCCTAGCCATTTACTACTTACACATTGCCTATACATTTAAGATTGTGTTTGCTTCAAGAGCAACAACTTTGTCTGCACTGAATTTATCAAAAGTTTGAGAAGATTGGTGTGTGAAAGTGAAATCAGTATCCAACACTGCTGGTTTACAGCAAAGATACTCATGATTGAGTAATTGCTAACAATTACTCTACAGTTGTTGAAGAAGTTAGTGATTGCCAGGTCATAGGTGAATGTTGTCATGAGAAGTGCAATTATATGTGTATATTGTGGTACTTAAAGAGAAGTTTGGACCTGCTTGGGGATCTTCTGTTTCAGGGTAATAAGCTGCTTTATTTATGTTTAGACTTTGTTACCTTTTAATGGCTGAAAGTATCTCACTTGATGGACAGTGGCTGTGTGTTGGGTGAGGTGAATGTTGTTTAGCTCCACGTCATCTCTGATCCTATTAATGATGTGTTCTTAGTTGTACAATGAGCTGCTCAGCACTTAGTGAACAGATGTTTATCTAAGGGTTTTGGTAGTACAAGATGTGTAAAACTAAACCATTAGGGTGAAGAATTGGCAGAGTTATAAGTGTTCGAATATCTTGCAGTGTTAGTTACAATTCTATGCTCTGAAATCAAATTCCACTGGAGTTAGCCTTGCTGTCCACCTTTGTTTGGAGTCCCAGTAAGGAGTTATGAACACTACCTTCCATTTTAACTAAAAAAGGATCTGGTAGATAATTGATTATCAATTAGTCTAAGTTGAAATAGCAAGGGGACACAATAGTCTTTTATAATCTTTTTTTAGTGTAAAATTTAAAAATTGGTCTGTGTGTTTCTCTCAGATTTTGTTGCAGTTATAAATAAAAATTGCATTCTTCCTCAAACCAGCAAGGAATCCACTCTTGGAAAAAGATAAGGTGATCATGACTGGAATGTCTTTGATCACAGGTCTGCTTGGCCACTGCTGATTTGGGACTAACAATTTATTTTCCAGTTTTGACAAAAGATATATAAGCAGTGGAAAAGGAAATGAATATAAGAAATGAGTTAACGATATTGTGACCTCAAGAGAGATTTCAGTTAATAAAATTAGGAAAAAAATTTAAAGTCCAAGGATAGGAAGTTGGTATTAAATTTAACTAGCTGGTAATTAAGGAGATATATATAGTTCAATAACTAATCAATTATTGTGTTAATATACTGAGGAAGGTACATAACTCTGCATAAACCAATGAGAGAGCCTCTAGACGGTTGCTTTGCTATTTATCTCAAAATAAAGCACTTTGAGTAATGTAGTCTGGGGTGCACTTTTGTAGTATAGTAATGACTTGAATGCCTTTGATCAATGCTGAGTGAGAAGCTAAACAACATAACTGCTGGTTTTCCTTTTTACTCTACTGACAAATGGATGCTAGTAGTGTGGTTAATCAACTATTAAAAGCGATGCAGAAAAATATCCAAATTTGCAGAATGTGTGTGTACGAAGGGTGCTCATTAAAGATTACTCCTGATCCACTTCTCAAGGACTGGAATAAACGAAACTTGGCATAATTATTAGTCCTTCTCCCATCGCTTTATGCAGCTGTGAAGACCTCGTCTGTAGAAGTTGGTAGGTCGCATCTGGAGCCAAGACTTTACCTCGGAAATAAGTCCATCATTTGAAAAGTGCTTCCCCTTAAAAAGAGACTTCATGGTTGGAAAAGAGCTGGGGAAAGCTGCAGTTTACAATGCGACATGTATGATTATACCTGTACAAGTTTCGTTTCCTGCAATAAGCAGAAGTGGGTTTGGGGAAATCTTCAATGAACACCTCTTGTGTGTGTGTGTGTGTGCATACACGCAGCTTTGTCAAGCGAATGAAAAAGGAATGCTCATGTTGTGATTAAAAAATTTTTTTTTTATAATTGAAACTCAAGTTGTGAGAAATTCTCAACTTCAGTTTCAATAAAAACATCGTTTAACGTCCGTTTTCCATGCTGGGATGGGTTGGATGGTTTGAGTGAAAGCTGGTAAGCCAGGGGGCTGCACCTGGTTCCACTCTGATTTGGCAAGGTTTCTACAGCTGGATGCCCTTCCTAATGCCAACCACTCCGAGAGTGTAGTGGGTGCTTTTTACGTGCCACCAGTATGGGCACCATTGACCTGACACCAGCATCAGCCACGACTATGGTCTCACTTGGCTTGACAGGTCAACATAAGTTTGGTATATTGCCAAGTGTCTTGGTCACCTGTCACTGCCACCACGAGGCCCAATGCTCGAATGGTGCTTTTTATGTGCCAGTCAGACAGCACTGGTATCGGCCACAACTACGATTTCACTTGGTTGGCTAAGATTTATAACGTAAGCACTGTCATACACTGTTCCTTTGACAGCACCACTGTCAGACACAAATACAACAAATCCATTGTTTGGATTTCAATCACTATATTGTTTGTCAAGTGACCATGTTAATAACAATTGCTCACTTGTTGGCTTTTCTCAAATTAGGTATCTGCTTTTAACCATATCCCCACCACCACCACCATGCCTTTACCTATTTCATATGTAATTTCTCAGGTTTTTAATTCATGCAGTTTGAGGTTTGAAGATTGATTCACTTGAAGCACTAAATGATAGGATACCTTGCTTTATTAAATGTTAAAAGAGTGAAATAAATGCAAATAAATATTTATACCGGATTTGAAAAACAAGTGGACAGTATGTAGCATAACTGGTATCACAGCCATCCAGCGTGAGACAGATACATGATTTAATTGTGACACTGGGCTTGTGGTTTTTTAAAATTTATTTTAGAGACTCAATCAAGACAGTTTAATTCCAGTTAAGTTAGTCTAACCCATGCTTGCATGGAATACTGACGTTAGGTGATAATGATGTTCAAACTTGTCATAATTTACCGCTTTCCTCAGTAAAAAGTATAAGTGTGAGCAGTTAAAAATTTGGTATTTACAGAAGTTAGAGAGAGAGAAAGATATTTGCATGCACATGTTTAGTCTTTGTTTTGAGCCTTTTGAAATATTTAGTGCATATAGATTAAAGCATGGCTATGTGTTAAGTTGTTTGCTTTCCAACCATGTGGTTTTGGGTTCGGTTCCACTGTGTGGCACTTTGGGTAAGTATCTTTTACTATAGCACCAGGCCAACCAAATCCTTGTGAATGGATTTGGTAGATGGAAACTAGAAGAGGCCCATTGTATATATGTGTGTGTGTGTCTTTGTGTTTGTCCCTTGTCACCACTTAACTGGTGTTGGTTTATTTATGTTCCAGCAACGTAGCATTGTGACATAAGAGAGTGATAGAGTAAATGCCAAGCTGAAGAAATAACTTCTGGGGTTGATTCATTCAACTAAAATGCTTCAAGGCGGTTCCCCATCATGGCTGCTGTCCAATGACAAACAAGCAAGATAAAATTTAGGCTTAATTTAGATAGCTTTGTCAAGAAGTGCCAGCTGATTAGGACAATCATCAAAACAATAATTTTGGATGTAATCTTCAAACACATTGATTTTTGTGTTGATTTTATCTTTTCTGTATTCTATTGATGCATTTTTTGTTTCATTTCAGATTTGTATGTTTTCTTCTAACTTTAATCAGTTAATCAATTGGTTTTTAAGATTCATAATTTTAATTTTACTTTTCCAGTGTGTATTTTACTTTAGCTTATGCTTTGTGAGAGAACATGTAATCTTCTACCCTTCTGTAGATAGGCCCTCATGTAAATAAATTTCTTATAGTTAAAGACATGTCTACAGAAATCAGATTGTCACATTCCAAGTTGTCTTAACTCCAGAACTCTGTTCCTATCCATGTATTTCTACACACTAACTGCTAACATTTAACTCTTCTTAACGCTGATCACACTCTAAGAAGGCGTTTGTAGACTGCCAGTACTAAGCTGGCCTCTCTTTATTTTATGTTAATCTATTTATAAAATAACTGGAGTGCATGACTATAAGACCTTTAAATATAATGATAAATTAACTTTTGTTTTCTTTATTAAAGTTATTTATTTATTCTGCCCCATGCAGCATTTCCAGCCTCAGATGACAGAATCAAACATTCCAGTGTTGGAGAAAAATTTGATAAACACCATAAGGTCAGTTTACACCAATCATCAAAAACATCAGACAGATCATTATCTGAGAAAATTAAAACTGGACCGCCTAAAGATTTGCAAGATGTTGTTGCACAGAGGACTAGCCAGTGGGTTCAAAAAGGCGGACAGTTGCAAGAGACATCAATCAAGGATAATTTTCGCAAGGATAATACTCATGTTCATAATTTCGATAATACAGGAGTTAAGAGACAACGACGGGACAGTGAAGGTAGTAGATCTCTTGGACCTAGCACACCAAGGAAACTGGAAGGTAAATATTTAAAACATATATTCTTTCTATATTGCACACAGACAACACAGAATTTAATGTATCCACTATGTTTATTGTGAAACACACACATGCATGCTCAAATACATCCATATATATTAAGAAATTTGAATTTTTCTACATTCATTTGTAAATAACTGTGTTTAAACATGCAAAAATAGATACTTTGATCAATCAAAGGTTATGAATAATGATTGAAGAAAGGATGGTGGATGTTAGGATATTGTTGAATATCAGTTTTAAAATGCTATGTAGTCAGTAAAATAAAACCAAAAGATACTCTGGGATACTAATTGTATTCTCAGTACATTGCTGCTTTGGTCATATTTGAAAACGCAAATATCGGTATAAAAACTGTAGCTAGGTGAAACTACAAAGGGGTTAGCTGTCACACTAACTACAAATCTACAGGTGATATATCTTGCACCTGATTTGAACAGAATCCTAATGTCACAAGTGCATTTGGTGATGTTGATTTTTTTTTTTTTTTTTTTTTTTTTTTTTTTTCCCCTTTTGCAATGATTTGCTTAGTAAAGTTTGAGTAAAAGGCTGTACTTATTTGTACAAACTCCTTTTTTTTTTAATTTCTGTCTGTTAAATCTAATCGCTACACTAGATTTCATATAAAAATACTGGTCATGCATTTACTTCATTCTTTATATTAATGAAGCCTATCTCCATTTGGTACCTATTCATGGTTATGGACTGGACTATATAGTTGTATTTGCTGCGTGTATATTTCACTGCATTTGTTACATGATTGTAACCCAAGATTATTTTGACTAGGCTCACTGGAAATCTTTTCTCCATAGTTATTAGAATAAGCAAGATTCAATGCTTTTTATCCTCTAGATGTCACTCAGATATCTTGGTTTGATAGTGTAGAAGAATTTAAGAGACGTTGAATTGTAAAAGTTAAGCTTTTTGTCAGTTTCTTTGTTTGGTGCTGCTCATATTCAGTCTTTTTTTTTCTTGTGTGATGAAGGAAGAATCAAGTGTAAAGGTTCTACATTTTGATTTTTGTCATAGATGTCATAAAAGTTTGTGACTGACTTTCTTGTCAGCAGTGTTTTTGTGTGTGATCACTGATTCTGAGTGGCTTAAAATAAAAGTGTACAATTACTTCAATGGAGAAATCCTGGCTTTTGTTTTATTCTGCTACTAATGATATGCTATAAACAATTGTTTTGATTAGGTATTCTCTCAATTACTAAAAGCCACTATGTAATAAGAACTGACTTACCTTGGGGAAAATGTTCAGCTGTGACTATTGTGGATAGAGTAGGTTTTAACCCTTTCACACACATTGACTTAACTGCTTCCTGAAATTGCTGGCCTTATGCCAAAATTTGAAACCAGTATAAATATACAGTGCAAGTTTTAGGCTTGTTGGTAATATGGGATCATAGGTGATTGGGAGCAAGTTGGTTTTGAAAGAATTAAACTGATGCTGATAATTATGCTTCATTCCTCCAGGCCAAACCAAAAAAAAAAAAGATCTTCATGTACCTTCTTCACCTCATTGAGCCTTATTTTACTGTGAAACATATTTTGAGATAAAATCGTTTGCATTTTGTTATGTGCTTTGGATGAAGCTAGCATATCAATCTGCAGAAAGTCCTCATTCTTTCTTAAAACAGGCTACTGTTTAAAACCCCGTGACTTATTTTTCCTCATCTTCATTAGCTCCAATCTAAGAACTAAATGTCTATACATTTACTACTTAAAATAGCTTATAAGTGGTTTTTACAGCATAAGTTTTGTTTTTTAAAATTTTACATTTTCAATAAGGACAAAAACAAACATCGTTTAACATGCTGGAATAATTTTCTTAAAAATATTATTTCAGAAATTTAAAAAAGAAAGTAGAACAATGGCATTTTACATAACAAATGAGCATTACATATAATTCAACATATTACTCCCCTTACTTTGGGCAGCTTAATGTAAATGTTTAGATTTTCAGAAATTGCTTTGTAGAAAACAAAAATTCTTAGAAATGTGTTTTCTGCAGTGAGAAAAGTTATTTTTAAAATAAAATTTCTTATGAATGAATTCTCATATTTCCTTAAGAACTATTGAAATATTTTCTGATGCCATTTTCATTTTGCATTGTTAATCATAAGCAAGATACCCACATCAGATGTTTATATATTGAGCATTCATTTGCCTTGATGTACACAGCAAATAATAAAGGCATCTTCAGAGATTTAAACTTGAGTACATTTGTAGGTGTTTAAACTGAGTTATTAGTTGTATAATTAGAATTATTTAGCCTATTAACCTAATCTTTAAGGGATGAAAAATGTTTAATATCTACATCTACACTAGCAGATGTAAATAGTAGTTTGATTCCTGATTGTCATCAGATGTCTTATTCCTGTATATGTACCAATTACTGCACTGGATTCAGGTTAAGAACTTTTATTTCTAAACAGTGTAGTAATGCTCTTATCTGTTGGCTCACTGATGCCTGTACAATTAATTCTACATTTCTAGGTTATTTAAATTCATTTTTCAGTAAAGACAGTCATATCAAGCTGATATCAGTGAGTGCTGTATGTACTGCTTCTTGAATTCTTTAAGTTTCTATTGTGGTGCTCCGTGAGTTATTAAAATATTACTCCACATTTGCTATGTGATTTCATTTTCCATGTTCAGCCATTCCTGAGTTAGGTGCTTTTCCCTCTGATTAAAGAAGCTTTCGCATGTTCTTCTGTTATGGTGTTTAGAGGTCTCTCAATTTCTCTTTTATAAGACTTTCTGCTAATGTATGGTATGTTATAGATGCAGTTCTAATGTTCTAGCCATTTCTGGGTCAGTTTAACTTTGTGAGAAATCTGCAAACTGAATAAAGGGACCTTTTGAATACAATTCTGATCCTTTGAATTATCTCTTACAGTAATTATCTCTTGTAGTAAGATGGACACATTGAAATTTGGTTTATTCCCCTACTTTGTGCTTCAGAGTGACTGTGAGTCTTATATGATGAGTTTGTTTTGGATGAGGCATAACCAAATGGTTAAGAAGTTCACTTTGCAATCGTGAGATCCTGAGTTGCATAGCATTTTGTATAAATTGACCCAAGCATTGTGAGTGAAATTGAAGTGGAAACTATGCAGAAGCCCACCAGGTGGATTGTATCTGTAATTCAAAGATCTAGTCCTATGTATTGTCACTAATTTGTCCTGAGAATGACATTAAGATACATATCTATGGTATACCCAACCACTTACATGGTAATTTAAGTAGGTAGTTCCAGTGACTGAGCAATTAAATACTAATTATCAACACTAATAGAAAATCCATCATCTCCTTCATATTTATATCTGCTATTCAAGAATGTAGTTTTCAGATAATTTCTTCTGTATGAGCTGCTACATTATTTCAGGTAGTTTTTTTTTCCTGATATTGTAACCATTTCCTTTCTTAATACTGTTTGGACGGATAGTCATAATTGATGGAATCTAGTGGTAGTAGACTTTTGCTGTACAGATATTCTAACATCTGTTATTTGTTGTTGTTCTTTTTTCTTATAATCATAACTATGTGATGCCAACTGTGTCGACAACCTGCATTAGTTATTTGACGTCTTGTTTCATAATTAAATCATGCATGAATATCAGTAGTATACTGGACAATTTTAATTTACTTCACACCTATTCTTATAAAATTGACCATTATATAAATAATCCCCCTGGACTGGCTCTTGTGCAGGTGGCACATAAGATGCACCATTTTGAGCGTGGCCGTTGCCAGTACTGCCTGACTGGCCTCCGTAGGATTTTCGAGCGAGATCGTTGCCAGTGCCCCTGGACTGGCTTGTGCGGGTGGCACATAAAAGACACCATTTCGAGCGTGGCCGTTGCCAGTATCGCCTGACTGGCCTTCGTGCAGGTGACACGTAAAAGCACCTACTACACTCTCTGAGTGGTTGGCGTTAGGAAGGGCATCCAGCTGTAGAAACTCTGCCAAATGTAGATTGGAGCCTGGTGTTGCCATCCGGTTTCACCAGTCCTCAGTCAAGTCGTCCAACCCATGCTAGCATGGAAAGCGGACGTTAAACGATGATGATGATACAGTCAAATGAAAAAAAAAAACAAAAAAAAACAAGAACAAAAAAACTCAACTTGTTAGACAGATATCTAGTCGTAAGGTATTACCACAGTTGGGATTAATTTTTAAGTCTTGTATAAGAATACAGTGATAACTTCTAACACCTGCTTTGTTCTGAAGTCTTGTGAGTGCATCACTGTTGGAGCATAGTTCAAGAAGTACCTCTGTCAATTCTTCAGGCATTTCAACAATTTTACTTTTAACCTTTTTGTTACTGTATTTGTTTTGAGATGCTCTGTGTTTCTTTCAATTATTTTAAATATAACAAAGAATTCAGTAAAATAACTGAGTTATCATTAAGCTAGTGTGAGGAACATAAATTGTGACTAAGGTTTGCAGGAAGATTTTAATTTAAAATTTATGAAAACAAGACATTTGTACTCAGAGCTGGTTTCAGCCAGGTTGGTATCAAAAGGGTTAAGGTATTCACAACAAACACATCAGAACTTGTTCACATTTGTACAATTCTATTGAAGAAATTGTCATGATCAAACATTTCACAAGATAGATTGGCGCAAGTTCTGATGAGAACTTTGTTGCATCCTTCTGTTTCCAGGTTAATCTAATAGCAGATCTGTTATTGTTCCTTATAATAGTGCGCAGGCAATTTATTGAGACTGGGCCTAATACTAATTCAAGGGCCATTCACATATATTTTTGTGACTTCCATAATTGTCTGCTAAACAGAGATAAGGCACAATGCAAAATGGCTTTTGTCTTTTAACTTTTTCAAATGGACTCAGTTAAACTATTGACAATTGACAACTATGAATGGATAAAGACTATCTCTGCTATACAGGAAATTGAAGGATAATAATGTCACAATCTGAAATATTGTAGAGATCCCTTGAAGCATTACCAGTTTGTTGTGCCTGTTCCTTAAACTATCTGGAAAATCCCATTTTCTGCTATGGAATCTCTCTCTCTCAAATGGATTATTTAATGATACTTGGAGATTGATACCACTCAATTATGCACATCTTAGTGTGTACAGTTTTTTTTCTTCTTCATCCAATGAGTGCATGCATTATTTTACATCCATGAAACAATGCATGTCAAATATAATTGGTTAGAATCTATCACATGCAGGTGGATGCTAAAATACTTTTGGGCATTTGGTTGTGTCCCTTTATATTTTGAATTAAAACCCTTCTCTGGCTCCACTGTTCTTTTCATCGTCCTTTTTGTTGTTGTTCTCTTCATTGTCTTGATAAACGTGCACTGGGAGGTAGGAGTTGATGCAATTGACTAACTTGTAGAATGTGGTGGCCGGCATAGCTACTGTTCAATGATTGACAGTTGTATGAGAGTTTGAAGAAGTAAAATGCAATTTTAATTAGTTATCAGGAGTGAAAATGAAAGGAAAGAGAGATGAAAGATAATGGAGTAAGAAGGTTTGTCACTACTAATAACCCATAGGGAGGGTAAAAATACAAGAATGACTAAGTTTTGTTTCATAAGTAATCTGTTATGGTTCTAAGACACAAGTGTGTTCTGATTTTTTTTTAATGAAGTATAACATTAAGTAATTTACATAGTTTGAAGCTGGAATGGACTGAAACATCACTTACATTCATTTCTGCAAACGGGCTTTTTATTTCTGTGGCAAACTATATAAAGTTAAATTCATTTGGTAAATGTAGACAGGTGCTTGTTTTCATCATCATCATCATCATCATCGTTTAACGTCCGCTTTCCATGCTAGCATGGGTTGGACGATTTGACTGAGGACTGGTGAAACCGGATGGCAACACCAGGCTCCAATCTAATTTGGCAGAGTTTCTACAGCTGGATGCCCTTCCAGCTTATATCAGTGTGTCAGCAAGACAACTTCCTGATACCAGATTTTTCTGTCAGTGTTTTTTTTCTTCTTATTTCTTTTCATTTAATGTCTAATATGGCACCTGAAGACCAGTCAGAAAATTGATATAATCCAAACCTTGTTCAAATAAAAACAGTCATGGTTGTAGTTATAAAATGAAGGCAATACCCCAAATCATTTTTTATTTAGGTATAACCCGTTTTAGAATTATTGAAAATACAGTTGAGTCCTAAAATATTTCTATTCTTTATTGATTCAAAGTACTCAAAAAAAAAAAACAAAAAAAAAAGCCGTTTTTAAGATTATAATTTACATCATAATAGAAATGAAATTTTTCTTACAATATTGGTGTTAGGAAGTGCATCCAGCTGTAGAAATCATACCAAATGAGACTGGAGCCTGGTGTAGCTCTCTGGCTTACCAGTTCCAGTCAAACTGTAGAATCCATGCCAGCATGGAAAAGAGACGTTAAATGATAATGGTGATTCTGCATACGGTTTCAGTTGCTTTGGTCTCTGATAGTTGTTCATTCCTGAGTGTGTACATAGTATCAGGCACTTTAATTGAAAGTATAAACTTCAGTTTGTGGTATTTTCATCATTAGTCAAGCCATAAACTGCCTGGTCTCTGAAACACTATGCTAGAATTATTTTAATTGATTTGTATCACAGTTTTTAATTAATAAACAAATAAAAAAAGTCATCATCAAAGAAATTACCTGGCATATATTTTCTCATTAATTATTACTGCCAAAGTGTTTTATCATTAAATGTTTCTTAATTTCATAAGATTGAAACTATGAAATGACTGCAATTTATTATTTTTTAACGATTTGGAGACTTAGAGAAACAAAACAAATGAATTTTTGTTAATACATAAAAAGTATTACCTCGAGGGTAATGTAACTGGTTATACTGCTTCTTGGCAAGCAATTGATGTATGGTTTGTGTCCTGTTAATGATCCTCTTTCTCTTTTCTGGTTGATTGTAATAATTTGATATCACTTAGGACCTTTAAGATAGATTCAGATACTTTTCAATTTTAATCGGTGCTAGATCTTTATATCTTTCTTAGCAAAAGTATCAAGATTTAGGTTTTTAAAAAAATTGTTTTAAAGAGAAATCTCAAATCTTTTGTTTTTATTTCTTTAAATTTGTAGGTTACAGTGAATTCAAACAGCTATATCAAAGCTATTATAGCTACTGCTAGTAGCTGGTCCAATCATTTAAAAAGTTCAATAAATACCACATTTATTCAGTTATAATGCAGACTCGTATATGATGTGCACCACTAATATATAAACCATAAAATGGTGGGAAATCAGAAAATATGCACTGACTTTTGTGTGTGTGTGTGTCTTTGGGAAAAGTGGTAAAAATGAAACTAGTAATAATAGTGACTCTAAAATAACTTGGTTTTCCTAAATTACCAAAATAGTCATCTATGTATCATACTTAACACATATGCATCATTGATAAGCAAGATAATGTGGTTTTCATCTGAGATAAAATCTCTTCGTGGATGTGGTGTACTAAAACCAGGATATATATCAGAGGGAGAGGGGGGAAATCATTTTGGCAGTGACTAGCGAGACTGCCAGATGCATTTTGGCCTTCTTGGGCCTTGTAACTGCTTTAAGATATGTGAATCATGTACCACCCTCAGTGATTTATATTCTTTTCAAAATACAGAAATTCTATGTTATATGTCATTACATTTTGTAATATATCTCGATTTGTTTTGATTCTGTCTTGTCATGAGACAGTCATCTCCTTTTATAGTCCTTGAGCCCAGACC
Organism: Octopus bimaculoides; assembly: GCF_001194135.2. Lineage (NCBI taxonomy): Eukaryota > Metazoa > Mollusca > Cephalopoda > Octopoda > Octopodidae > Octopus > Octopus bimaculoides. The sequence continues at coordinate 12,844,250 of NC_068988.1, read as the reverse complement.
TCAAAATTTCTGTATCTGTACCCCATGAGGTGAATAATTCTTTTGGTAATTTTTGACTTGTTATATGTCTCTAGTTTCTATTTATATGATAGCCTTGTCAGAATGGTAGCTCAGTAGTTATCACTTCATAAATAGACATACCTTCCATAAGAAACTGGAAATAAAAATTTCACAAACATCTTTTATTTTGACTATTGCAAGGGTAAAGAAATGATCCACAGATCAGAATTGAATCAATATGTGTTTTTATACTTATTATAAAATTGAATTGCTTATTTCATATGCATGAGTATGTCTTAAACATAAAACCAAACATGATGCATCAAGACTGTTCAGTTTTCTTATGTGCACACAAGTCGTGCCACTGGGAAAGTTTGTGTCAATTGTTTTCAAGCCAACAAAGGTTTCTGGTAGTATAGCAGCTGCAGGTTAGTCAGGTTCTGGATCTGCCATGGCTACCCAGCATACCATGAAGCTAATCATCGTGGTCTTCCTCAGAATCCATCAGTTCTAATTCTGGTTCTCTGTCGCCGAATCCAGGGAGCTTGGTTGTCGCATGTTCGTAGCTTGCACCTGTATGTGCACCTCAAGCCATTGCTGAGGCAGCTATTGCTGGTAGTTTCAGGAATGCATACATTTGCAAGACAAAAGCTGAAGAACAGCATCCAGTGCAGGTGAGTTGTGCATCCAAGCAATGGCAAGATCACTCTCTTTGTCTAATGTCCAGCCACAGTTGATGGGGCTTGGAATGAAGGGTTGAGCCTATAGACATCTTCTCCAGATGGCTGCTTGGTAGTTTGCATGAAGAGCATGCATGAACTACCATGGAGGTAGTTGACTCGACTCAATTTCTCCACATCGAGTGCAATACAGCTGGTATCAAAGTTAATTTACTTCAGTTGTTGAAGCAGAAGGTATGTACATTTGGCAGGTTATCATCTGTAGTCTTTGAAGCAGTTCAGGCGATACATCCCAAGACCACCCTAGTTCACTGAAGGCTTCTTGGAAGGTCTTGTTGGATTTCATCTGTTTGTACGTTGTCAGCTTTCCACGGTCTGCAAAGGTACCTTCTGTATCACAGCCTGTGAAGGCATGCATGTCAATTTAAGCATCAGAGATGCCACTTCCCAGTGCATGATGACTCATTTTCATAATTTCAAGGAAGCTTGTTCTGTTCTTTGTACCACACTTCTGGCACAGAGAGCACAGGATTTTGCTACAGAACCCCAGGCACAAAATCAGAACATCAGTATCCTCAACAGCTGTACTGCCTGACTCAGCTGCATGAAGTGTGTGGAACAGGAGTTGCATGTCAGCTTTTTCTTGTGATGCCTTTAACTCAGAGACCTCCTCCCACCTTTCTGTCGTGATTTCGAAGCAGGGGTCATCACATGTTACAAAAAGATCTTTGTCCCCCAGTTTCGCTCTGTAAGTTGGTCCCTTCCATTCATCCACCAGGAACTTTATCAGACTTGCTTTGTTAGGAGGGCTGCTGAGCAACTTATGCCACTGCTGGATAGTGTGTCCAGGTGCTATGCTTCTGAACTGGATTCCTGTTTCTGATCCCCTGTTAATCTTTTCTGCATATTTTATGGATGTTTCTTTGTAAATGTCAAAGACAACATCAATACAATGACTCTAGACTCCTTCATGGAGAATGTGTGTCGTCAATTGTCTTTAATTCTCACAGCTCATGTTCCAGTCTGTGGTGTTTTTTGACAAGCTCATCCATGGAAAGACTGTCTGGGTATACAAGGAGCTTGTTCTGATCATTGGAAACGAAATGGAGTTCTAATGTTTTGCTAGATGCGTGAATGATGTCGTGTTGTAGTTATGAGCAGAAGTACTTCAGTATGAGTATTGGTGAAATTTTCTAAATCTGCAAAGCTACTGAGCTGAAAGAGTTATCACATTTTTTTACACTCATAGTGACTCTATAAACATTTTAATACCACTTAGGTGTATTCACCTCAGATGGTACTACTAACTGACATGGACTATTGTGAATTTCTGTTTTATAAAACTTTAAAATTAATAATTTTAACTAGAAAACCATTTTGATAATGCTGAATATATTCACTTTTACTGTGTATTGTCACAGAACAAATGTTTAGCATGATTTTTCTATTACACATTTTTAAAAGCAATCTCTGGATTTTTTGTATTTTAAACATCAGGTGTTTATGATCTGGCAATTGTTTTAATTATAAAAAATACAATATATATTACTTGATATTAAAATTATTTAATAGTATAGAAAGAAACATTTAAAGTGTGTGTATGTGTGAATTCTGGTTGAAACACATTTGTGCTCTTATGTGTTACTGAATCACAAACGAAATTTTAAAAGGTTTATGCTCTTATAGCCATGTACAATACAGTCTGAGGAAAAGTACGGGCATCATATTAACAGAAACGAAGTACATATTGTCATTTTGCTGTTTCCATTATGGTTTTATATTTTATTTTTGAATCGTTTGTGTTTGTAAAATAGTTAGCAGCCTTTAGCAATACAATTTTATGAGCATACTTATGAAATCTAAAGAACATTTAATGTATTTTCACTATTATAGAAAAATATAGCATTATAGTCATTTAAACTCATTACACATCATCTAGCTTGAACAGCAGTTATAACTTATACCTTCCTGAGTACGACGACCTTGCTCATACAACTAGAAAATGGGTAACAGTCTTCACCTATTCAGCACATCTATAATTTGGGGGTTAAAAATGTAGAAAAAAATTGTGTATTCTTCATCATTATCACAACTTTCACTTCTCCATGCTTGCATAGGTTAGACATAACTCATTGAGGAAGATGTTCTTTGGTCAGGTGCCCTTCTTGTCACCAACCGTCACCTGTTTTCAAGCAAGGTAATACTCTGACAGGGCCAGACAGGTTTCCACAGAAAAGTAGAAACAAATGACTGCTAAATGGTGACACTTGTTTACAACTTTGACATGCTTCATTCAAATTCTGTCTACCAAATTCATTTATAAGGCTTTGGTTGGCCTAAAAAACATGAATTTTAAGGATTCAGCTTTCCTTTTCCTTATTTCATGTATTTAACATCAAACATTTTATGAACAATAGTGTCATTAGTTAGGTTTTGTATGGCATGTTACTACTTCACTGCATTTCTGATGTGAATAACAAGTGAGTGCTTCATGCAGAATATGAGTATTTTTGTTTGATACACTATTATTGATTTCTTTGTCAGCATATATCCTTTGTTCTCTTGTGCGTACACACACACACACACACACACACACACACACACACACACACACACAGTTTACTCTTACAGTGAGAGAAGTAAAACTGAATACAAAAGAAAAAAAAAGTATATTCTATATTAGCTGAGAAGCTACAGTTTCAATGCACTTAATCAAACTTGCTGAATTGAAAGCATTGAATCTTTATATCGTTTCAAAAAGAATTTCATCCAGCAGGTGAGGCATGGGAGAAGTGTTTGTGCTGTCCATGTTCCTATATGAATTTTCTGTTTTAAAGTGACCTGAACTTTTTATCAAAATTAATTGAAATAAAGGCAGCGTATTTTGATAGGAATACAATATCGGAACAGTTAAGATAGATTTTAAAGTTTTTTTTTCATGACACTGTAATGGGTTTAAAAAACAAAATTGGGAGATGGTTTAGTCAGTGTTTCTTTTACATGCACATACACACACATACAAACTTTTACAGGGAAATATTTTTTTCTCTTTTTTTTGAATGAATACAATGTTGGTAAATATAAGCTATTAGCATCCTTTACTGTTTAAATGTAAAGAACAATGTATCATTTATCAAATATTGATAATTATTCCTTTAATCTTGAAAATAACATATCCCAAATACTTTCTGTTGATTTTTACATGTATTTGTAACCTAAAAGTTCTACATTGCACATCACATCGTGTTTGGAGATATTGGATGTAATTCCTTGATAAATAGCAACTTTCAGTTCATTTGGTGTATTATGGGACAAACATTTTTCTTTCAAGGTAGCTCCAAAAGAGATAATAAAATATCAAGTAGGCTCTAGGAAACAACATGTTCAGTGAATATTTCTTTAATACCATCATATAGCCTGTCCATTTCTAGGAAAAGTAAGTTGTGCAACTTGATCACATGATGATCACAATTCAGTTTTACTACATGTCAGCCTTCTTCAAAGAAAAACGGTTCTGTTTCTGTTATACCAAAGTTTTCTTTGTAACACCACACTTATGTTCTCAGTGAAGGTTATGTGCATTGTTGACTGACCAATAGTGGAAGCTTTGTTCATTCATGGAAATATGTTTCATCATTCATGAGAAGTTTGTTGCAATCACAAGATGAGGATGAACCAATATTCTTTGCACACTTTGGTCTGAAATGCCTTGTGCAGTGTCATACTTTAATATTGAATAATGAAAATTGGTTCTTAACAGAATGTCTAACAATAGTGTTCTGAAAGTTTGTACATCTACTGATAGTCTGAAGTTTTCTATCCACGGTACTGTAGTCCAACAAGACACTTCTCCATAATGGCCTACATTAAAATTCAAGTAGAAATTTTATGCATGTAACCCTTTAGCATTCCGAGTATTCTGTCAGATGTTTTATTCACATAGTTTTGAATTAATGATGCATTATCACAGGGCTTTAAGATTTCAATGATGTGTTCTTTTATTTTTGGAATGACATTGTATAGTAGGTGAGAGGGAGGTGCAAAATCTGACCAGTTTGAATGTAAAGCAGGTAGAATATATGGCTGATTTAAAAGATGAGGGGTTAAATAACAACCACCAACGTCTTAATGATAAAAACATGGTTACGTGCTCCACTGCTTCATGACTGTTGAATTAGCATTTTGCTGCCCAATGGTCACTGAATATGAGTTCTTTCTTCACTTCCCAAATTCTCCAAAGTCCAGTACAATAGCATCAAACCCAGAATGTCATTATACTGAGTCTTTTGCAGTTGTTTTCTATTGTGGAAGAAATTTGGTAGACAAAAATGAAAGGTTTTGAAAATGGTAGTAATTTGATTGATGGGTATGGATTCATGTGCTCAGTAGTGTTGGGCATCATGGTATGAATTCATTAACTGTAAAGCATTGGAACATGGGACCTTTATTGTATTTTTTTTCATGATTGAGTTGTTGATGACTCAATTACTCAAATGCTTAAAATTTTTGTTTGTATTTTAGTGTGAACCATCATAGAAAAGTGTCTTATTCGAATAAAACATATTGAGTAGGAACTTACAGGTTGAGCAGCTCAGCTTCATTAAAATTTTTTTTTTAACCCATCAATGGGTATGCAAAGTATCAGAATACCACTGTTAAGCAGGCTGTAATGAACAGTCTTTGATGTTCTGCATTGAAGCATGGCACTGCACAAGGTATTTCTGATCATAATGTGTAAAGAATATGAAGTTTGATTTAAATAATTTTCATCCATGTAAGATTATAGGAAACCAAAAACCATTTATAGAAAACATTCTCAGTGTGGACAGATGACCTGCATCTTCTCATGAGTGGTGGAGCCATGTCTATAAATATTTGGTTTAATGTCTAAACATTATCAAAATGCTTCAGTTAGAAGCTGTTTCTTTTCTTTTTCCCTCAATCCTATTTCTCTTGTAAGAAATAAATGTGATGTTGTTTACAAGAAAGACAGGTGCAAAATATGGTGTTGTGTTTTGGTAAGCGACTGGAACTGATTCCCTAAGGTTGCTAATGTCTCTGAAATAGGTGAAAAAATATTACAATTTTAACTTTTGTCTCACTTGTAATAAGATTGAAGCTGTGTAAAAACATCATATGACAACAATGTTCTTGCTTCTGTAAACTGGGCAAAAACACTCCAATTATTTAATCCTCTTTTGAGTTGATATTTGGGATTTGAATTCAGAACCAACATACTTGGCACTTTTCTATTTTGGACAACTGTGCTTGTTAAATAATTAGTAATTAATAATAAAGACTATATGTACTGAAGAAAAGAAATTGCAAAAGTTGACAGAGATAAGAATTCAGTTTGAAATGCATTTAGCCATTCTACATCATCTTGGTAACATGGCAAAGAGTAAGTGCACAATTTAGACAGCTTTTATTTGAAGAACGTTATTCTTCAAACATTTTAATTCAGAAAATTATTTCATTTTTTAAGGTGGTGAACAGTACTTAAAAAGTGCAGCTATCAATTAAAAATATTGTCATATAAGGAGAGAGGCATACATTCATTCATAGTATTGCTCACAAATACACATTTGAAAAATTGAGTTATTGCATGATGTTTAAAATCTAAGGAAGTTATAAGTGAGTGCAAAGTTACAAGTTTAAATATCTATTGTGTTATGAATGAGGGCAATGTACATTCTTCAAAACTACGTATAAAGTATTCACTGCTTTAATATGTAAATAATATTCAAATTTGCAAAATTGTCCTGATAGCAGTAGAGAAAAATGGATGTAAGACTTCAATTTTCTTTTTTCTTTTCTTTTCAAGTAAGAAATTTTCGTTCAAATAATAGTCCATGAATTAAATTGTCAGTTCCTGTGCAAATTATGTTTCTTAATTTTTTTTTTATATTTACTTGCCTTTTTTTAAAACTTATATTTAAATCAAAATGTTAACTTCATTATTACATTAGTGATAACATGAGATTTCACTTAATAAACAATTGTTGAACACTGTTCAACATTGTGTATTTTGTGTTCTCCAAATTTTTGGCAATTTTTAAACGGTTTATTAAATTTAATTGTAGAACTTAACAGAGAAACCTCAATAACAAAAGTAAAAGGTAAAGTCATATCTTCAAATATCTTAATACAGTGTTCACTTTAGCACTTATAAATCACACATGCATGTGTAAGATTTCTCATACGCCCTGTAATCAATGAACTTTTTGGCTACTACCTCAACTAAACATTCACAGTGCATCTTTCTTTGCTGCTCCATAGCACCATACTTCTATTATATATATAACTCCTTGAACTTATTTTTTACTACTACTTAAGATATACGATAATTATTTACCATTGGTACCCCATTAGAAAGCACAAATTTAAATTTATCTATTATTGGTCTGTCACTAAAAAAAAAAGCCTAATCAGATAATCCATCTGACAATTTAACAGGAGTCATAATATAATACAGTAATACATTAAATTACATTTTTGTGTCTAAACATTAATCTGTTGAGCCAGCAAGGGAGATGTATGGCCATTTAACTTTCTAGAAATTGCAGCTAGACTTTCAAATCACACAATGCCGTTTTCAAAAACGAAAGGGCAATCTGGGTAATGTGATTCTGGATATAGTTTGGTGAGAGAAGGGAAAACTGGATGGTCCTAACTGGAACGCTTCTGAAACAAGTTCTCATGAAGTAATTAGCTAGGAAGAAATGAAACAAATATTCAATGTGAAGTAAATGATGAAGTGAGATACAGATTGATAATGAACTGTTGCTTGTAATCTTATGGGTAGATGGTTACACTAGCATTGATATATACCTTTAGAAAATATAAACAGAATAAACTGGAATTGGATTAAAGTTAAGCTACCAACAATTGTAGTAAATGCATGCTACGTATATTCCATCTCTGGCTGCACCATAAAAGTTTGTTGATATTGGAAATTGCAAATGTATTTTAATTCTTTCTAGACTAATAAAAGTACTAAACCACTAGTTTTTCAAAAATCATTAATGTTTTGCTCACTTCCAATTAATATTAATAAAAAAACAAAAAGTTGTGCACTTCGCCTGCCTGTCTGCCAGACTACATCTCTTTCTATGTATCTTCTCCTCCACCTCCTTCTGACTAGCTGACTATTGCAATTTTAACTTAATAAGCTGCACTCTCTATTATATCCTTATATCTAATTATTAGGCATTCAAGCCTTTTGCCTATTTTGCATTTTCAAAGCAAAACCATTTGGAAAGTATTTCTTGAAACTGTTTTTATAGTTCTGTTTACCTGTAAAGTTTATTATCAATGCAAATATGTTTTGCCAGTACCTCTTGTTCAATCTTATCTCAGACATTTGCAACCCACTGAGTTCTGTCACTGGCCAAGTGATAAATATTGTAAATATTTGACCCGTGACTGCTGTTGTATCAATCTGCATCTTCACAGCATTGCTCACAAACTTAATGTTTAAATACTTATTACACCTACCACTTATTTATTTGGTAGGTATAAAAAGATGAATTGCATTTTGCAAAAGTTAGGTTCTACTATTGGCAAAGTTTTGCACATTTTTTAACAGCTTAATAGCGTGCTTTTAATACTCATGGTATAATCAACTCTCAGATAGTGAGAATACCCAATGACTACTAGTTTTCCCAATTAGTGCAGAGACTGCCATCATTTAATTAGTTTGTGGTTAAATGATGAAAAAGTTGTCAGAACTATTTATAACCATAATATGAGGTGGTTCTCAGACTATGGTTAATAAAAACTTATTTACGTAAGTTTTAACATCATCTCTTTCAAAATAGTCGCCTTGTGCAGCTATACACTGGTCCCAGTGTTCTCACCACTTTTGGAATCTGGCCTGAAAGTTGTTTTCCATAAGCAAGTTGAGGACCTTCCATGATTCACTCTGGATCTTGACAATATTAAAACGGTGACTTTTGAGCTGCATTTTCATCTTTAGCAGATGCTAAATTTGGCGAATAGGATGGGTGTGGAAGTGATACCATGTTATTTTTGGCAAGGAACTCATGAATGAGGAGAGCTTGGTGACAGGGTGCATTGTCATGAAGAATGGAATTCTTCATGCTCCATAGATCCAGTCACTTTTGCCGAATGTCCTCCCTCAAATGCTTCAAAATGTCTTTAAAAAACTCTCCATTGACAGTCTAGTCCTGAGAGACAAATTCTTGATGATCATGGCAGGTCTTCCAGATTGCTCATCGTTTTCCAAGGATGTTCTTGCGCTTTTGAAGTGCCTGTCCCACTTGAAACATTGCGTACGACCCATTGCCTCATTGCCATAAGCTTACCAATGTCTCTGTAGCAGACTTCCTAAGTTTAACACAAAGTTTCATGTTGGCTCTTTGTTCCAACATCCTGTTCATGACGAAATCACAGCCTACAGCATACACGAGATCACAAAAATACAAATTTCACAACTTGTGAGGAAAACACAGCAATGTCACTGCTAGCTCTCACTTCGCATGCAATTGTGTGTTGCAGAATTAGTCTGGGAACTTTTTGATACCATTTCATACTGTTGAATGTGCTGTCAACAGCAGATTTGCCCAATGTTGCATTCATGGCTTCATTCAGTTGTCTAATCACCAACAACTATTGATAATTTGTGTGTGTTTTGAGTTGAAGAACTTGGTGGCTGTCTTCTACAACCTCTTCCATATAGTTTGTTAGGCTAGTCAATCTAGCCTTCAAGTTGTATTTGACAATCTGTGGGCCTGGGAGAATTACTGAGCAGATGGAAGGCAGTATTGTTGACAGTTGTTTCACACCTATTTAGTTAATAACAGACACAAGTTTGCTATATACAGCAGATATTGCTGAATAAAGAGAGTTTGCAAATCTGGTTACAAGCATGAAGCATCAAAAAGACAAACATTACAAATTAATTTGCAGTCATAGTCCATAGAAATGCATATTGAAACAACATAGGCATATTATCAAAAACTATATATGTGCATACTAAATACAAATGTCAGCACACAGCCTTTTCTTTGATAAATATTTAAATTTTAATATTGTTTATTAGACAAGCTTACCGTCAGATTTTTAGTGTAATTAATTTTGTTGCAATCTTCTACATAGTACAACATTAGTTTGCATCCAAATACTAAAGTATATATCAATTCATTAGCAGTAAATGTTTTCTCAAGCTAGGGGACTTTATTAACACTGTATCATTTAAGTGGGCAGTAGTAGGATGCATTTGTCCAATATAGAAAATTGTAGGGTGGGGGATGGATGCCAGTAGTTGGATGAGAGTGCTATGGCCTTGGTTTTGGGATTGAATTATATGGAGATATTTATCATGGGCATTGTAATATTGGCAGATGGTTGTAGGCCTTAAGTAACCAACAGTGGTCTACAAGTTAAAGGAGGAAATTTAATTGATAATAACCAGTTTATGTTCCTGCTGTTAAGTGTGTTATTTGCAAAGCTTTACGGCAAAAACAGCGCCTCTCTTTCTACCTACCTCCCTGCTGCTTTAATACTAATTTTTCTTTCTTTCAGGCACCTCTTTCCCCTGTATTTTTGGATATTTTATTTCATATATTTTTTCTTTTTCCCATTATAGCATTACAAACTTTACAGAAATTACAAGAGGCCATATCTAGGCAGCTGTCCATGAGTACACAGCATACCAGTAAGTATATTTTTTCACTGGTAATCTTAAAAATCAGTCTTCAGAGTTGGGAACGTATGAGATGTTATTCCAAGGGAAATAACTCTTAGAATTTGCAAAACATTTGAATACTTTTTATATCCATATATTTATATATAAATATATTCAAGTGTGACATGTATCAAGTAATATATGGAAAAAAGGGTTTCGCTAAATTTGTTATAATGCATTATAATAAATCCTGAGCAAAGCTAAAAGCTATCTTGAAAGTCATCTTTGAACTTTACCTGTGTAAAATCCAATTTGGTGTATATAATGTTAAGATTGTGAGGAGGTTTTCATGTTTTGAACATCAAACATTTAGGACTGGGTAAATTGTTTTAACTTGTAAAAAAAGTGACGAGTTTTGCAAAATATTACTAAGATAAAATGAGAGACATAGAGAAAGATTGGCAGTGGCCAATGCATGCAAACTTCTCCCCTCCATGTCATTGATGTCCAAGGGAAAAACAAGGCAGATAGAACTTGGTGCCAATGTTGTCACTGGCATTGTTGCCAGAAGGTAAACTAAAGAAATCAACTCTGGAGAGATGAAAGGCATAATCCTTTTGTACTGAAAGAAAGGTGAACCAAAAATGATAATATGCTAATGAATAGGCAGAGGTGTAGATGTATGGTTAGGATTTTGCTTCCCAATCACATGGTTTTAAGTTCTGTCCCACTGTGTGGCACCTTGAGCATGTGTCATCTATTATAACCCTAGGTCAATAAATTTGGTACACAGAAATTGAAAGGTGTGTGTGTGTGCTAGTATGTATTTTATTGACCCCGAAAGGATGAAAGGTAAGGTCGATCTCAGTAGAGTTTGAACTCAGAATGTAAAGACAGACGAGTTTTGCTCTGGACAACGATATTGTGGATATCGTATGAAGCAGGTTATTGGCTTAGATAGTCTTTGTTGTAAAAAAGTTCCTGAAAATAATATATTTTTTCGATAATATAACTGAAGCAGTGTTATTGATATGTATTTTTCCAATTTTCTTCAGCAGTTTTATCTCCCAAAATAGTAATTCCTCATGCTGATACCTCACCTCAACAGTCTCTGAAATCACCAACACTGAGTACAGATAGCTCACATCTCCCTCCAGTGAATGTGAATCCACCACCACATGAAGAAGAATCGGGGAAGGAAAGTCCACGGTCAGAAAGAAGTGAGAAAACTGAGTCAGTATTCCACCATTTTTATCATCCAAGAATTTTGTAATTTTCTTAATAAGTGTGAAACTTATAATGTGTAAATATAGTACTTTTAAGACTTTAATGAAGAACTATGCCTGGAAGTTCTTACTTTTATTGCATTTATTTTAACAGAAGTCCTACTCCAAGTACCAGCAGTTCAAAAGAGCTACCTGTAGGACCAAGTGCACTCTCAGCTGTTTCTGAAAAGAAAGACTTGTCAGTAGAACTCCCACCTTCACTTAGCAATTACTGTAATGACAAATTAATTGGTCATGTACAAGGCTGGCAGACAGAACATGCAGAGAGACAGGTATGTTATCTAGAGCAATTCTGCTTAACATTTTATATTATTCAAATACTGATTGCTGCTTAAATGTCATTATGTTAGTTAACCTTTTAGCATTCAGATTTCCCTGTCAAACATAATGCTTATTTAATCATTGTTTTAAATTAATGATGCATTATTTCATAGCTTTGAGATTTTAATGATGGGCTTGCTTACTTTTAGAACGGCATGGTAGGGTGGGTGTGAGAGGCTGGATATGGCCAGTTTAAATGCTAAAAGGTTAAATCTACATTGATTTTTTTTTCTTTTTCTGATGCTTCAACTGTACATAGCTTTTATCCATTGTTGTAGTGACTAGAATAAATTGAAATTGTAATAATTGCTGTAAAATGTCTATCAATAATTTAGAGTAACAAAGTGGTCTAGTGCTTTTGACTCACAAAGAAAGACATGGTTTCAATTTAAGTAAAGTTGCTAATATATTGTATAGATAGTTTTTTTTACATTTGCTGTGTATGTGCATGAACAAGTAGACCATTTAATAATGGAGTAATCATATTTTGTTGCAGGCCAAACGCTATTGGGAAGAAGGTCTAACGGTTGGCAGCCTGGAATGTAGCCAAGTGTCAGTTGAATTAAAACGAGCTAGATCATTAGTTAGGATAGCTGAAATACAGTCCACTCTACATGAACAAAGGTAAATTGTTTATAATTTATCTAATATCTTTTTTGCTGCACAACTAACCTGGATATATGGGAAATATTTAGAAATACTTCTCAGTGTTTCTAAATTGTATCTTTAAAAAAAAAAAATTTGCTTTTCTTTAAATGTATTTTAAGAGCATGAATTGTTGGGTGGATCTTATATATTTGGTTGTTTGTAAAATGAACTCTTATATATTAATGATTACCTGTCCTGGTATTTTATGGAAAGGAAGTTTGTGCTTGTACATTTAGTTAACACTTTACCTATTTACATCCTTTGCAAGCTATATTCTTTGCAACACTAAAACTTGCAAAATAACCTTGAAATTTTAATGATTCGTAAGTTGGTTATCTACTTCCATACTAAATTCCTCGCTAAACTTGTCAGCTATTTCCTTGCCAAGAGTATCTCTGTACATGGGATGTACAGCTCTCGCAATCCATTCATTTAACTAAACCTAGTTTTCTTAGCAACCATAAGAAAATAAAAAGCATGAAAGCCTATCCAAGATACTCAATGGAGTAGAATTGCAAATAATACAAATGAGAAATTTGTTTTATTGAATTTTATTTTCAAGTAATTTTCTTTTGAGAATTAGAATACATTTCATCGTTTTGTATAAGCATCAAGAAATGTTGTAAAAGTCCAATTATAATAAGTGCATGTATGCCATCTTTCCCCATGGTGGTAAAAATATACTTCCAAACTTACTGGTCATATTATGTGTATAACTCTAGAATAACCATTATGGTGTTGTCCAACATGTCCATTAAAATAGTCTTGGTAAACAGAACATAATGCTGGTGGTAAAATTTCTCTCGGATTCTAGGTCGATAGCCTTGATGTCTTAATAGCTGAATTTTTAAATTTCAATATAAGCTTTATATGTTCCTTGGAATTTGACATGTGTTATTTATCATTTTTGTTTTCTTTCATTTCAGGATTTTGTTTTTAGCACAACAGATAAAAGAATTAGAGAACTTAAAAAGTCAGCCTCCCTCCTATTTGTCCTCAGATTAGCCAAGTGGGAACAGGCTTTTGGTTGTACTTGTCTTTCATTGTGTGCCTGTATTTCATGAGCATTCAATTTCTCATCAAATCAAAAACTACACGAGTTTGACTTTGTCTTCTGAAATCTGTCAGTTATTGGAAGTGAGACTCTTGCAAGATGCATTCTGGCTGTAAGCTTACTTTGTACACTTCATCATCATCATCACCATCATCATCGTCATCATCTTCATTATTATCATCATTGTAACCAGTGGCCCTTAAGCCACTGTTAGTGAAACTGGAATCATTTTCCTACCTTCCAAATGTCCATTTATCTTGAATAATTTCTATTTCTCAACCAACCTCCTCCCTACCACCACCACCACCACCACCACCTCCTATTTTTACCCAACTATTCCTCCCATTTCCCTCTCAGTAGTAGCTAAATCTTTCTCTCTCCCCCACAAACCAATTTACTTGCTTTTAAAATATTTCTGTAACCTTCTTATAGAAGTGTTGCAGTAAGGTAAACGTAAAGAAAAAAAAAAACAAACTAGCTTGTATGTTTCTTTGCATTTAAAACCATATATACATACATGTATGTATGTATATATATATATATATATGTTTGTGTGTGTATATGTATGTATATATATATATATATATATATATATATATATATATATATATACATAGAGTAAGCAATACCATTATTACAGTTTTATGTGCATGATGATAATGAGTGTATGTGCATGTATTACTATAATGTGAAGGCTTAAAATGTCAGCTGGCAGGATAACAATGTAGTAAGTCAACTGTTGGGAAATAATAGAGAAGGTGAAAGAAGTTCTTGTCTGTGTTTATTTCTAATTGCCCTTCTTTTCCTTTAGGCTGACACCTATCTGCTATAAATTATTTTATTACATAATAATGAATGGAGACTGCACCACTGTCTTTGGTGGTCTCAAGTACAGGACTCAGATAGACAGATGACAGAAACTGCTGTTAATGTGTTCTGTTAGGTTTCTGGAGGTTCTTGCTTACAACCATATTGTTTTAATTTGGTAGATGATCTTTATTTAAGTACTTTATAGAAATTCATTTGAGAATTTTATTTATTTTAAGAATTTTATTTTAGGATTATTTTTTTTTAGGTAAACTGTGTGTAATTCCATATTCATTTCCTATCTTTTATTGCTGAAGATTACTCAGAATATCTTTCATTGAAATACTTGTTCTTGTAATTCTTGCGTTTTTCTCCTTTTGATCTGTTTTTGTTAAAGTTTGTCTTTTTTATGCTAGTATCACTTGTATATCATTTGAATTGTATACATATATATACTAGTAATCTTTAGAGAACTTTTGACTAAATAATTTTTTAAGTTGTAGTTAGTGGTAATGCCTCTTATTCTAGAATTAAAGGTTAAAGCTACTTCTGTTTGGCAAGATTGGTTCATTTGTTAATTTTGGTTTGATTAATTTACTAAGAAAGATACTTATGTTGCTCTTGTCCTTGAAAGATGTCAGATTGTGAAGCTTGAGAAACTTCTGTTCAGCTGCTACAATCTATTATTATTATTATCGCCAAGGGCGGTGAGCTGGCAGAATTGTTAGCGTGCTGGGTGAAATGCTTCGTGGTATTTCGTCTGTCGCTACGTTCTGAGATCAACTTTGCCTTTCATCCTTTCGGGGTTGATAAATTAAGTACCAGTGAAATACTGGGGGTTGATGTATTCAACTATTCCCCTCCTCCCAAATTTCAGGCCTTGTGCCAATAGTAGAAAGGATTATTATCACCACCACCACCACCCTCTTCCATCACCATCTTCATCTAAGTACTTTATAGAATTTGGCATCAGATTTCTTTAAACTACATCAAAATGTTCTATTTTGTTGATGCAATACACAGTGAGTTAGAGTAAATGGTTTCTTTTAACGCTATAATTAAACTTGTTTTTCATGGTGTTGCTTGTGGCCAAATTCTCAGTTACGTATTTATATATTTCTTTAAAAAGTATGTTACATTAAACAAACACTAAATTATTAATGAGTAAAGCTTTGTGTTTTCTGTTATCAGTCAGTTAAGATTTGAGATATTTATGTTGACTCTTCACAATTTTACTTAAATCTACATCAAAAGCTGCCATTTCAGTAAAACTATTTTGTTGACATTCTTTTATGTTTAGTTGATAATGCATGGCATAAGTGGCCTTCTTACCAAGTCTTCAAAAATGAATTAAAAAAAATAATAAATGGCCAGGAAAATTCCAGTTGCTAATTAATATACAGGTTGTGGTCAACAAATTAGTTATTTTATGAATGGATTTTAATAAAGAACACACATATATACTTAAAATTCTGAAATCTTTCAAAAATTATTTTTATTTAGTTTACAACTATTTTAAGAATTTAGTAGGTATCCTTTGTAACTTTTCCTATCGAATTTGTTTGAGGTTGTAAGATGTGGTGATCTATTTTAAGTATCTTAAAGAGAAATTGATTTATTTTGAGTATGCTTTTTCTCTTGATTACCTTAAACCTCTTCGAAACTAAAGCCTAAATTTAGCAGATTTAATCAAAGCTAAATAAGGCTGTATTGATTACATTTTCAAAATTAAAAAAAAATTAGGAAAGAGTATGCAACAATGTAGGTTAATCTCTCTCTCTTTCTCTAATATATATATATATATATATATATATATATATATATATATATATATATATATATATATATATATATATATATTCTTCAAGAGTCATTTTGTTTAAATTACTAAAGACGTTCCTCTGTTCATGGTTATTTGGTCCTGTTCAGGGTTAGTTTCAGTTTTCTAATTCAGTTCTGCCATCCTCTTCCATTCTCCATTGCAAACTATTGTATGCTCCAAACCCCTCTAGACTATCTTCTTCTCTCTATGACCTCTATGAAACTTCAAGAAATGAAGTACAGGAATTGTGTTATTCTGTTCATGGTTATTTGGTCCTGTTCAGAGATAGTTTAAGTTTTCTAATGCAATTCTGCCTTTCTCTTTCATTTTCTATTCAAAAACTATTGTATGCTCAAATCTCTCTTAACTCTCTTCTCGTTTCTTTCTATGACATCAATAAAACTTTAAAATGAAGCACAAGAATTGTGTTGTTGTTCTAGATTTTTCTTTTGTTATCATTTCTTCTTCCAAGTGGAATATGAGTTCAAATATATAAATTGACATGTATTTCCCCCCAAAAAACGCCATCATAAAATCTTACTCAATGATTTGGTTGTTAATCTAAAATTTGATTCTGTACCATTTCAATGTTAATGGTTTAAAATGTTATGCACCAGCTTGCTATTTCCCAATATATAAATATTGACTAATATTACTACTGAAAGTGAATAATCAGAAGTTAATTCTTTTGTCTCAGTGTTTTTGCTATGGAAGCAGCTGTTCATGTTGAAATGTTGTGATTACTTCCCTTGCTAATTCAGTTGAGCTATTTTTAAGTTATTTTAAATGGGAAATATACTGATTTTCTTTTTTCAGAATTATGTATGTCAAATTAAACTGTAAATTGTACTATTGTAATTTACTTTTCAAATCTATCAGCAGTTTTGTTCTAAAGCCCTACTACAAACAGCATGAATTGTTGCTGTCTTGTGTTGATTGTATCAAAGGCAGTAAAATCTATGTCCAACCCCACTAATTACAACAGATTGTGAATGCCCTACTCCTAAATACTTAAAATGAGTTATATTAACTCCACTGGGTTTTCATTCAAGAACAAATGTCACATACAGCAACCCCTTCATATCAACTGCCATCAGTACATCTGTGGTTTTATGGATGATGTTTAGGTACAGACCCTAATGGTTGATAAAAGGAGTTAATTATTGTAACTCATTTTATCCAGATTAAGCTGATCACCCAGTATTTCATGTATACATTTATTTTTGCTTTTGACTTTCAAATCATGCAATAATGATTTTAGGCTGCAGGTTACCAATTTAACTTCTACACAAAACTTCAGTGTCATTAAGATCAAAATCATTAATTCTCTTTAGCACCCAAGATGGAAGAAGGTTTTAGTTGCTGTTTACTTTTTTTTTTTTTTACTTTTATTCACATGGTACTACTCACAGGTCTTCATCATCATCCTTTAACATCTGTTTTCAGATAAACATGATGATGAAGACCTGTGGGTAGTAATTATTAAATTTAAATCCTGAAGTTGGATTTCTACATTTTCTGTTGCTTGCAGTAAAGTTTTCCTTGAATGTTAATATTTAAGTCACTGTTGTCTGCAAGCTTACTGCTTAAATAAATGGATGATAGTTTTGACAAATTAGTTATATCTGTAAATACATTTTGATAATCTTGCATAATTTCTAATTTCTGCATTTATGCCTATTTCAGCTAATATTAAGGAAATCTAAGTCAATGTAATCAGTTTAGTCAGTGATAAGTCCGTTAAAAATATATTACATACACTTGAGAAATATCAAATGCAATTTTCAAAACTTTAGTGAATCTCTTATCACTCTTAGTAGTAGAACAGCGTTTCTTGTCATAAGATAGCTCAACTCTTTTTGATATTAATCCACCTGAGACTGCTTCTGGTTCTATAATGCAAAATCTCTTATTTTAAGCGTTCATATTTATATCAAAACCTCTCATAATAGATTTATGTAAGGATTTTTTAAGTTCTTCAGATACAAGATTAATAAAACCAAAATTATTTTATTAAACTATTTCAGACTCTCGATTATTTTCAAAATAAATTGAAACTCGAAAGTTAATATATTTGAGTATGATTAGCAGTGAATGCACTCTGAAGTCAGTTTAGTTCAATATAAATGAGTCGGCTTTGTCTAAAATTTGTTTGCGTGTAAAGATCTACTCATCAGGGTTTTTAATACAAAAACCCATCTTGTTCTTCATAACAAATCCATCACTAGTTTTAGTTTAATATCACTATTTAATAGGAAACACTGGAATAAAAATAATAATAATAGAAGTAATCTTTCTCCATGAAAGATTTCCTTCTTTGTGACACTTTTTAAATGCAATTTGATAATGAGTTCAAGTTTGTGGAATATTATAGTAGAAACAATTTGGAAATTTCTGAATCTCAGAACTATATTCCAACTGAAATGGATTGACATCACCAGGGTTACAAAACAAGTTACTGCCATATAAGGCATGTAAGATATTAGCCAGTATTAGGATCGTTACCTCGTACTCAATCAGACATGATATATTAAGGAACACCACTTATACTAAATTATTAAAATGATGCTCAGTTAGCACAGTGATAGAAAATAGGATAAAAAGAAGTTGTAATTTACATGGAAAACATTTCAGAGTGCATTAACAGTTAGTTATGTCATCTGTCTTCTCCATTTATACATTTAGGTTTTCCATAGAAAACCAAATATTTATTTAAAGAAATAAAATTCCACACTCCTCAATTTTATTTCTGTCTGGTTCTGATTGCTCTGATTAAACGAAATCTTCACTTCTATGCATGGTGTAAACCTCTCTCTCTCTCATTCTCTCTAGATGTACACATGAAAGTGTGTGTGTGTGTGGATGCATGCATCACTGAGTGGTTATGAAGTTTGTTTCACATTCAAGAGGTATTGCATCATGGGTAAGTGTCTTTTATTATGTCTACCCATTTTCGTTCACAAGCTTTGTAACTGAAATTGGGTAGACAGAAGCTGTGCAGAAGCCTGTTGAATGGACTGTACCTACTTCAAAGATCCAGCCTTGTCAAACAAAGTCATGCTGATTCTGCCTGAGAACTTCTTGAAGAGTACAAGTGCCTATGGTATACCCAGCCACTTCTACTAAATGTTGATGAGTAAGCATTTCAGTTGATTAAACAGCTGGTATACTCATTACCAAACACAGAGATTTTTTTTTTACTTGAAAAGATGGGGGTGGTTTACACAATATGTTAAAACTGGATGAGTGTATGTATCCTGATAGCTATGAGATTAAAGTGCATTTCTACAGTTATGTAAATATTAACATGTTAAATGATATGATTTACATGAACAAAATGCTGCTGTAGGCTTCCTCAGTCCTTCAAGCATAGAACCAATCACAGCCTGTCTAATAGAAGTTTTTATTAACCAGTCATCAGGACAAATTATTACTGATTAATTAAAAAATCTTTGCTCTCAAAGTGTTTCCTGTATGCCAACAGTAGAATAGTATAAAAAAATAGAAACATCATAAAATCTTATTGGATTTTATGACAGGTCAAGAATTTGCAAATTTTAAAAGGTCTTGAGGTGGGAATGTCGATCTTTTATTGTCGGACAAGTTGGATGTGTGTAACATTAGATGTCTGTCAAGTGAGATTGGTAAAATTGATTTTGTAGTTTTGTTGACTGAAGCAAAAACTGTAATGGATCTGGTATAAAGACAGTACCTTAACAGGGAGCAAGATTTGAACTCTGTAAGCAATAAGAGACTCAAACCAGTCAGTTGATAATCAATGCAGTTCAGTCATATCTTGTACATGTTATGAATTTGATCTTCAAATTAGGAAAATTGTTGCTAAGAAACTTCTGAGATGTTGAACTAGCATAGCATTTCACTGCTTCTGTCTGCTTTCTTGCTATTATCAAGGGTAGATAGGAGAATTGGTATTGTGTTAAACACAGTGCCTTGTGGTGTTTTATTCTGACTGCTTACATTCTGAATTCAAATCCCACTGGAGGCAACAGTGCCTTTCTCTCTCCCAAATTTGAGCCTATGCTGAAAATCTGTATTAATACTGAGGATTAAGACAGCCAGCTGGCAGAATTGTTAGCACGCTGGGAATAGTGCTTAGTGGCATTTTGTTCATCTTCACATTCTCAGTTTGCATTCTGTTGAGGTTGATTTTGCCTTCCAATTTTTGGGGTTCTACAGAATAAGTACCAGTTGAGCATTGGGATTGATGTAATCAACTTACTCTCACTCCAAAATTGCTGGCCTTGTGTCAAAATTTGAAGCTAGTATTGAGGATGGGGAATAGCAGAAATGGTAGAGCATGGGATAAAATTTACTTATATGTATTTAAATTCTTAATTAAATCCAATTTATTTTTCATCCTTTTTGGGGTCAGCTTTGTTGCTGCTGCCAAAAGTTCTTATTGTTAATCTTATAATAGTATCAATATCACAGTGTGTCAATCCAGTCTTGAATGGTATTACAGCAGTACCATATTTCTCAGTCTTGTCTTGAACACTGGTCAGGATCATCTCTTTATATAACTAATATCCTTGGAAAAGCATGAATATTACAATTTCTTGAAGCCCTCAGGTTTCTTGTCTGTGTGTGTATGAAACAGTTATTATTACTAGATGGTAGATATAAAGATATATAATAAAAAAAACTAAAATTCATGCTTAATAGTATTGTTTCATGCCACATTATTTTCAGTTTGAAACCAGTGTGTTGACAATAACAGAAATTGTTGCATCTACTCAAAAGAAATTTATTTGGTTTAGGATTTTAAATGTAGGTTAGTAAATTCAGTTTGTTTTCAAGAATAAAAAATTTTTGTCTGGTTCTATAAATTAGAATTATTAGAATAAAAGGGATTACCTAAATATTTCTTTTCTCAAGTTGGCAATAATGCTTCAGAAGCAACAACCTACAAAATTAATTTTGTGTCTGTGTGTATGAGTGTACATGCACTTGCATCTATGTGAATTGTATATCTGTGTATGCTTACATTAACATCCAGAAACAGTTTTTAGAAGTTTCAACTAATATAAATTTAGATATTTGGCATTTATCCCCATCTCTCTATTATTCAAATCTATTAAACGTTAGTGTTTCTTTAAGCTTATTTATTTAATACCCATCTTTTGGGTTTCTTCCCCCATCCCTTTCACATCTACCTACTTTGTATGTTGCAATTTTGAATAACTATTCATTCAGAAATTTTATATAACCTTTCTGAAATGATTTACTTTTTATTTTAATCTTTTGTCCCTTTGCCAACATTTCTTTCTTTCCACCACCCACCCCTCATATTTTTAATATTTTCACGTCATAACTTCTACGTAAAAACCATTTTCTCAAACTAAGCAATAATTTTATTACTCTTTCTTATACTATTATTTCTTTAAATTAATTCCTTTATTTAATCTATCATAGGCAATGTTTTGTGCTAATTCTGTTTCTATCAGCAGGGTTTTTTTTTTTTTTTGATATTCTAAGAAACAAATAAGTGTTTTGTTTTTTAATTTCATTTTGCTTTATCTTTTATTTTCTCTCTCTAAGTCAATGTTTGAAGCTCACACATCTTCACCTGGTTCTTAAATGAATTGATTGATTTATATCCTTTATATTTCATTCATCTCCCATATGAGTAAAAAGGTAGTTAAATTCTATTTTGTGCAACAAAAAGTAAAAAAATATTTGATTAATTACCAATACCTTCAAACCTGATTACCCAAATCTGTGTTTGGTAATAAGGCTTACTACTCATTTATAAATCTCCTCTTAATCTTTCTATTTTTATGCTAGGTCTATATCTACATGTCTCAGTAGTCATAAAAAAACTTTGTGACTGGTAACTTTAAATTCATTTTCTACATGGTTAGTCCCTTTTTATATCAAAACCAATCTATTTGATGAAAATCAGATTTCTAATTCAAGGCCTCACCCAATTTCTGTGTTGGTGTGAAAGGATAGCATGATGCACTTTAGTTGTAAAAGTAGACGGTGTTTGGAAGCAGGGTGTTAAATATTTTAAAACAGTACAAACTGGAATTGTTCCTTTATTAATATTGCTACCTTTGCTTAGTATTTTATAAAAAAACAAGGAAAAAAAAAACTTTAAAAAAAAGAGAAGAAAAATATATCTACAGAAAAATTGCCTATAATAACTGCTGATGTCCAACTTAACCAAAGATTACAGGTAGAATTTATTGTTTTATAGATACTTTTTATTGAATCTATTTCTGAAACTCTTAAACATTCTTAGGATGTAAATGTTTAAATTAATCATTTGATGTGTGTAGGTATATTTTAGTCTTCTATCAAATACCTTGATAAGCTCTTATCTTTAAAGTTTCATTATATTTTTTTCTTTTTCTCTTTGTATATTTTTTTTTCTCCTTGAAGAAATAATAAAAGTATCAAATAGAGGAACTACCTGCCACATGAACATTTTTGAAGATTTGGTGCTCTTAAAACATTGTCTAGCTGGTTGAATGTTGACCTCTCCTATTTAAACTTACTGGGAGATGCCTTGCAGAGGACTAATGCATTGCCTACAAAGAGTGGGGGTGGGAGGTAGCCAATATCTTCATCACTGTCAGTTTCCAGTCCACTTAAAATTTCCCCTCTCCGGCCTTTTTAAATTTGTTCCATTCCCTATTCTTACCCTTTATCTCAGAAAGTTTATTTTTAAAGAGAAAGGAGAATATTTGGAAAATATGAAATGAAATCATTGGATTGATAGGGAAATGGATTTTTTCCTTTTTTTTCTTTTTTTTTTCTTTTTAAACAAAATAACATACAAAGAATTACATAAAATAAACAAAATTCCTGTGATAAAAGTAATGGTATGACTTTATAATTAATATCTTCATTGGCATTTGGAGGTGTATACAAAACGGCAAAAATAAATATACCCTAAAAATTGGAGAAAATAGTCGACTGCTACTCATTGAATACATTTTGTATGCAGTTAAAACCATTTTTTTTTTTTTTCAAAAAAAATATTCAATATTATATCAATGTCTTAAATAATCTTTGTTACATGGTT
>NC_068988.1:12811678-12820705 GCF_001194135.2 Octopus bimaculoides | reverse complement strand
CACCCTACCCACCCAGTAAAAAAAAAAAAAAAAAAACCCCATTTCTAACCAGTTTTAGTCAGTTACATTACTACAATTTACAAGGCAGTCTCATTTGCTGTAGCTCTCTTTGTTATCCATTAAATGTCTCCTTTTACCGACTTACATATTGAAAAAAAAAAGCTTTAAATTGCCCACTCTCTTCTTTATCTCTCTATTGTTTTATTGTTTGTTTTTTTTTTAAACCTTTAATTTTATTTTATTTTCTATTGCTGAGTTAGCAGACACTATTTTGGGGTCTATTTCATTAATAAAAAGCCAAAAAAAGAAACAAAAAACAAAAACAAAATGAAAAAATAAATATGAAATGGGGGAGCAAGAACTGCTTAGAAACTTATGTGTATGTATGTATGTATGTTGCGTGTCTTTCTCATAATTTTTGCCATGTTCTAATCAGATGTTAATAATAATAATAATAAATAATAATAATAAACACTTGGAGAAAGAAAGGGAAAAGCTAAGTGGAGTAATGAAACAGAAGTACTTGACCAAATGGTTTGACTGATTGGTGTTCACAATAATATTGTAAATATAAATATATATATTGAAATAAGTTGACAGTCCTAGGGAAGAAGAGTAAACTGTGTTTTGCTGGCTTTGCGACACGTGGTCGCTTTCACAAGGAATAACATTTAGCGCGCAAAAAAAAAATTTAAAAAAAAAATTGGGGGGAGCAAAAAAAAAAAAACAGCTGGTGGAAATAATGTGTGTGTATGTATATATATATATATACACACATACATGGTCAGTAATGACTGCGTGTGCATGTGTATGTGTATATAAATGTATATATGTGTATATATACATTTGTATGTATAAATGTGTGTATAGATATATACACACACACATACACACATATATATATAATGCAAGACATTTATGTAAATAAATTTTTAAAAAGAAAAAAACCCAAAAACTTGATATAAAATTGATAGTTGGCCATTTGTAAGCTGCTTTGCTGTGTAATTCTAAATGTCTATTCACTTAACAAGAGGCACACGCCACCATTTTTAACAAGAAAAAAAAACAATTATGAGAAAATTTGAAGACAAAAAGAAAAAAAGTAATAAAACCTTGCAATTTGACCGTTGGTGCCGGGCAAATTATCCACAGAAGGAAAAAGAAAAAAAAGTGACAGCTGTCTCTTGAGTGGCAGCCAACCTGGACTTGGTTCTGTGTATCTCTGCTGAGAAAGAAAGCCAGCAAAGTAACTGACCACCAGTTTACAAGTGCTCTCAGTTGTCTCCCTTATGTAAGGAGTGTATGTAGTTAGCCTGTTTTTTTCTTTGTATATCTTAGAGACTGGTTTCCAATAAACCCGTAAATGAAATCCTTGTTTTCTTTTATTTTGTGTGTTTATGAATTTATTTTTCTTTCACATTGAATTCTTTTAATATTGTTTTAACTTGAAAGAAAGCTTTTGTAATTAAAATGTGTTTTTTTTTTTAACCGATGTTTTCTCCCTGATACATATAAAATGGATTTTTGGATAGTCGGAACATGCAAAGAAAATTAATTTAATTTAATCCAATTATACAATCTTATGTATCTACATAGTTAAAACACACAAAGCAAATGTTAAATTGCTTGTTTACTCATCACTGGAAGTATTTTAATGAATTCACAGTATGTCAATTGAAACAATAGTGTTGTCAACCCTAAAGACAAGTCTTTCTAATAAAACCAGTTGAAACCTTATCAACATGCATGTATGTGATATATAGTACTTTTACAAGAAACCTGGTGACAGTGTCTTCAAACTTTTGGTCTGCTAAATTTTGTTGGACTTCACCACAGTATGATGAAAACTAGCTGAAACTTCAGTCACTATCAACTCTCTTTTTGTACAAGTAAAATAAATATATACTTTGCAAAAAGTATCAAGTTCAGTTTAATGTTGAACTGTTTTAAGTGCTAAAATTTGTTTAGTACGTAGGATATCTTGTCTGTGCTTAAAGATTTAAACTGTTACAATTTATGTTTGTCATTGAGTTAATTTGTACAGAAGGAACCTGTAAACTGCTAAGTCAGGAGGTGTTGCAGCTTGGATCTCTTTCCTTGACACTTATTAAGTTTTCTCTTCCTGATTATTTCCCAACCTCTTCTCTCTTCAGAAGGTTTTCTCTTTTCGCTTTAGCTGTCAACAAACAAAGTAAGTAAAAGACTATTTTGTAATTGTCACTGCTGTTATGGAAAGATAATCAATATTGATTTTTCTTAGATTAGTTCAAGACTGCAATTTTTTTTTTTACAGAAGATGGATAATTAATTTCAGCTCCAATTCATGACCAGTACTTATTTCATCAGTTTTTGAGTGAAGGTCTGTTAGCAACAAGGATGTGAACAGAACGAAATAACGTAATGCATTCAATATTACATGTTGCCACTACTCCACGTTTCAGATTTTGGCACAAGGCCAGCAATTTTGTGGGAGAAGGAAGTCAATTACATCACTCCCAGTGCTCAACTGATGCTTATTCTATTGATGCCTGAAAGGATAAAAGGCGAAGTTGACCCTGATGGAATTTGAACTTGCAACATTAAGTCTGAAGAAATGCTGCTAAGCATTCAAGCTGGTGTAGTAACGATCCTGCCAGCTCACTGCCCCTAGATTCAAGATAATATTAAAATTCAAATCTAATAATCTGAAATTTGTAATTTACAAAATCTTGTTGGTTACTTAACCCTTTTGGTACCATATTTCTGTTGAGATACTCTGTTTCTTAGAATTTAGTAAAATAAATTATTTATCATTGAGCTAGGAACATCAATTGTAACTAAAATTTGGTGGAAGATTTTAATTCAGAACTTTTGGAAACAAAACATTTGTACTACAAGAGCCAGTAGCAATTTCAGGTGGGTTGGTATCAAAAGGGTTAAATACTGAACATGGACAATCACCAGATTGTGCACAGTACTCTGTCCATTTTCTGTGCTATCTTAGCATAAGAACTGAAGTAGTTCATGTTTAACTCCTGTATTCATTAAATGATACTTAACCTCTCACCAGATTGAGTACATTTTACTGATTCTACCAAAAACAAACAATACCATACATAGAGGAAGTACTTTGTCCAATAAGCTCTTTTATTTGTTAATATGGTTTGGAATTTGGCAGCTATTATCGGATGTAGCAACTAAGTAGAAGAGCTCTATCGATAAAATGAAGGTCTGTACGTAATGAATGTTGCAGATTGTGAGAAGAGAAACTAGGTGTAGGTTAGCAAGAAGAGGTAGATGAACTAGTGGAGTGAAACCAGTAAGGTTGCCTGAGCAGAATCCATATGATGAAAGACTAGTGGAAAGTTTTAATGCAGATAAAGACTGTATTTACCACTAGAAATTTAAATGTGTCAATGAAATCTTTGGCTTTCTCGTGGTAAATTAAAAAGAGGCGTACGACTTTATTGTTGTAATTTGGGTAATAGCCAAAAATCAATAAGTTAGGAATTGAAATATTTTTTTGCTGTGTTGAAGATCAAGGCTTTTGTGATGCAGCATGGTAGCCACGGACATAAATTGACTTTCAAATGATTTAAAAATTTTTTTAGCAATGAATATCGGCAGGTTTTTTAAAGCTCTATGCCAGTTCACAGGAGCCTGAATTATGTAATGTTTTGTAATGAACTTGACAATTATGATGTATTTGGTTCTGCCAATTGACTGGTTCTCCCTGACAAGGCCATTAATACAAGGGAGATAACCGTTCCCTCAATATGAAATGGCATTAAAGTTTAAAACTGAGGATGAAGATGCATAGTTCCCATATTTTATTTTGTCTGCTGTGAAATTCTTAATATTTTTTGTCGATGGTAATCTTGTATAGCACTATTTCATATCTTCAACATGACATAACCTGTAACTTATTTCAGTCCTTTAATGTCCCAAATTACCTGTATGCAGGGAAAAAAAAAAATTATTGGTCTTTTTAAATGGTTAAGGAGTGTTTGATGTAAATATGAAAGGTCTTAAACTTTCAATTTGAATTGATTTTATAATATAACTGAACAATAGTGTTAGTTTACAGTTTAGTAAACAGACCAATCACTGCATTTCCGACAGTGACAGGTAACATAATTTGGTGCAAAGGTCTTTGTTTGAAGAACAGTTTTTTTTTCATTTTGTTTTGTTCCTGATGTTTACATCCTTTTACAGTTTCTGTTTTCCACATGCCACTCCCAAGTTATTGATGAAAATCAATCTGCGTCTATGGTAGAAGACCCTTGTCCAAGGTAGTGTGTTTGAACTGCAAACTGAACTTCTTAACCATGCAATGATGTCTTTATTATTTACTTATATAATATAAAATAATAAATTACAGCAGTGTTTAGGTATAAGAAACTTTAAGTTAGAATACGTTTGTGTTTAGAAGTTGAATATATCGCAAGTTCTCATATATATATATAATTACAGTAGTGTGTAGGTATAAGCAAACTTTAGATTAGAATATGTTTATGTTTAGAAATTGAAGTGTATCACAAGTTCGTGTATATATATATATATATATATATATATATATATATATATATATATATATATATATTGTAAGTAATCTATTTGATGACATAAGATAATAGATGTACTTTATTTTAATATATAAGAACAAAATATCTGTGATTAATTACATCACCTTACATACATTTCAGTAACAAAAAATGGTTACATAATACATTTTTGATTAGATAATTTACATTATAAAATCTTCAGAGATGTGTAACATTACTAGATTGTTGAATTGTTGACTGAATTAACCCTCATAGGGATGGGAACAAATGGATGCTATGCATATGGTGGTTATTTCTATCAACAATTTGACAATTCAGCAATGTAGCATATAAAGGTTACACATCTCTGAAGATTTGTCTATACATTTTGATAGTAATTTACATTGTGAAACTAATTATTTTGTTAAGGAAATGTATGTAAGATGATGTAACTAAATGGCTCTATATATATATATATATATATATATATATATATATATATATATGCATGCATATATATGTATACCCATGTATATATATATATGTGTGTACATTCACTTACTACCTGATCAGTAGATGAAGAAAAATATGAACAGAAATTCTCATTTTATGTTTCAGCTGATATTCGGATGACTTACGTTGCGTTATTGAAATTTCAATGATTTATATTTTGAAATCTATATAGGTTTTATTGTGCGTATGTACATATGCATGTGCATTTTTACACATATGCAAATATATATAATGTAAATATATATATATGTGTGTGTATCATTACAAATCAAGCAAAATATTGTATTTATGTCTATAACATCATACAAATTGAAAACCTCGTGAGAAAGTAAAAAAGTACCCCACTTTTCTCATCCTTGCCTTCTCTTTTCTTTATTCTCACACACTGTCTTTTTTTTTTTCTCACTTTCTGTTTCTTTATTACCCTATCTCATTCTCTTAGATAAAGGAGGAAGAGCAGATAAGGACAGAAAAGTGTGTGACATATGACCTCTTTATTAGTAATAAAGAGGAGAAAAGTTTCTAGTATTTAAGATAAAACAAAATAAATCAGCTATAGATAAAGCTCCCTTGGTCTTAACTGTTATTCTTAGGACTTTTTCATTGTGTATATATTTATATATGTATAACACTTCAGTCCTTAAATACTTGCTGAAGTGTCAGATTCAGGACTTTACTGTATCCATTAGAGCCACAGAATGCAAGGAAGTCAACCTTCAAATCAAGGAGGTTATCCTAATCAAGAAGCTAAAACCAGTAAATAAACAACAGAAAAGAAGTACTTGAAGCAGACTGACTACTATAACAGCTGCAGTCTATGAATGTCACTACCTTATCCCACATATCTGGGTAATGTTAATAGCTTTATTCCATCATTAATTTCTCCATGTGTCCAGATGAAGAGGTCCTCACCCAAAATATCAAAGAAATACAGGTAAAACTTCCACTGTTGTTCTGTTTTGAGTTTTGTGTTTCATTTTGCATTGTTTCAGCATTAACGACTTATCTAATGTACATATATATGTTTGTATATATATATATATATATATAAAAAAATAAATGCACCCTTTTAAAGCCTAGCCAGGCTCATGGGCCCGGTTTGCCAGTTTCAATGGTGTATGTGTTCCCCAGCTGGACGGGACGCCAGTCCATCACAGTGTTACTCATTTTTGCCAACTGAGTGGACTGGAGCAACGTGAAATGAAGTGTTTTGCTCAAGAGCACAACGCGTCGCCCGGTCCAGTCTGTGTGTGTGTGTGTGTGTATATATAAGAGTTTGTGTTGTAGCTAATCTATTGATATCAGTGTGAATATCAATGTGTTTGTGTGTTAAATGTAATCTCTTGACTTCCCACTCGTTTTTCCCCTCATGCATACTCTCTGTCACTCGTACATATTCTCTGCCACTCTCTAACTTCCTCTTCCAATAAAGCACACACTTTCTTTATCTTTCTCTTTAACTTCTCTCTCATCTCAGCAGTTGCACATTATAGACCTTTTCAGTTAACTTCCAATGAGACCAGATAGACACAACACAAATTTATATATTAGAAGTAGTTGATAGTTTCTTTTACCAATAGGCACAGGAGTGGCTGTGTGGTAAGTAGCTTGCTTACCAACCACATGGTTCTGGGTTCAGTCCCACTGCCTGGTACCTTGGGCAAGTGTCTTCTACCATAGCCTCGGGCCGACCAAAGCCTTGTGAGTGGATTTGGTAGACGGAAACTGAAGTAAGCTTGTCGTGTATATATATATATATATATGTATATATGTATATATATGTGTGTGTTTGTGTTTGTGTTTGTGTCTGTGTTTGTCCCTTCAACATTGCTTGACAACTGATGCTGGTGTGTTTACGTCTGCGGCACTTAGCGGTTCAGCAAAAGAGACCGATAGAATAAGTACTAGGCTTACAAAAAAATAAGTCCTGGGGTCGATTTGCTCGACTAAAGGCGGTGCTCCAACATGGCCACAGTCAAATGACTGAAAGAAATAAAAGAATGAACAGTAGTTTTGAATATTTCAAAAGTGTAGTTGCCAGAATAATCACAAGGATCGAAAAAAAGTCCAGGAATCTATTAATTCTGCTGGCAGCAAATGAAGACTTCCTCTCTCTCTCTCTGTGAACAAAGGACTGATTTGGTGATGCTTATGTATGAAGTGCTGCATTGCATGATAGCAAAATACAGGCATTGAATGCTTAAGTTAGAAAGCAATAAAGCAAGCGTGGTCTGCTGGTGTTATTGTGCATCATGATCATCGTTTTTATGTCCACTTGCATGACTCGGATGGAATTTGTTGAGGTAGTTTTTGATCGAATGCCATGCATCCTTTTCCAAGAGCTCCAAAAATAAAGTGCAATTTTAATTGAGAAAGCATTTGTATTTCAGAAAACAAAAAAGAATTGTAATAAATATGGTATAAAGTCTGAAGGATAAAAGCCACTCACAGACATACATAGATTTAGATAATTTTGTATATGTATGGGTATAGAGATAGGCATATGTTGACCCTCCCCCCCATGTCAGTAACTATTTATAAGCATACATAAAATGTAGACAGAATATGTACGTCTGGCCATGGGAAATATTTCCCCTAGAAATATTATCTTGCTTGGAAAGAAGGCTGGGTACAGGAAGGGTATCCAGCCATAGAATTCTGCTTCAACATATTTCAACTGAGCCTTGTAAACATGAAAAAGTTGACATTGAAACAATAACGATGATGATGATGGTGTGTGTGTGTGTGTGTCTCTCTCTCTCTCTTTCTCTCTCTCTCTATATGTGCACACACACATAGATATTTGTGCATGGCTATGTGCGTGGAAATATAGTATCTGTGCATGTATGTATACAGATTATTTTTTACTCACATACATACGTATATGTGTGTGTGTATATATGCACACACACATTGATATTTGTGCATGTATGTATACAAATTATTCTTTACTCACACACACATACATTCACACATCATGGTGGTATAGCTGTCTGTTATTATTGAACGACTTGAAAATGTCCAGACAGTAATTAAGATAGTATGTTTTGCTTCCAACACAATAGAAGGGACAAGAAATTTGTCTTGTTTTGTACCGAGATTTTGGGTCACCACAGCAAAACTTGGCACAAGTTTATGTACAGTGCAGCACTGCCACCACCATCGCAACCAACACCACCACCACCATTACAATCTCCACTACACTGAACACTACTAATACCACCACCACCACCTCCAACACAAAGGCAACCATCAAGGAGCTTAAACTAATAGAAGAGTCTGCTGAAAATAGCAGCCAAATCTCCCTCAAATCACACCCTTACATTTAAAAAAAAAACTTGTTGGATTATATGGTCCTGGATTACCAACTCATAGAAAAAATAATTGGTTGGTCATAACTGGAATGCCTTTGATCATAGGTCTGCTTGATCATAGCTGGCCTGGGGTTAAACTGCAACATCAAAACAACAATGAAATATATCATGGGGATGTGTTCCTTTAACCCATTCCTTTACTACCATTATATATATGATGGACTCTCCCTTCTGTTTTGACATAGGAAGATTATATATATATATATACATACACACACACACACACACACATATACATACATACACACGCACATATATGTATATATATATATACTAGCAGAAATACCCGGCGTTGCCCGGGTTAAAGAGAATAATGAAATCTAAAAACGCCGTCTAGACTACGCATCATCTTTATATATAGAGATGTATATACACACACGCACCCAAACACACGTATATATATGTATATCAATATAAATATATGAAAATCAATGAAGTTTCGTAAAAGAAGGTGATCATGTACATACTTTCTTGCTGTTGTGATTATAACACCTCATTGTAAACTATGTTCCTTGTTTTCCCTTGTGGAGCATATACAAATAGGTTTTTTGTTGCTGCCCACTCTTGAGCAGCCAACATACAGTTGTCCATGTGAGAAGCAGGGCTCTTCCAAGAGA
>NC_068988.1:12805582-12810912 GCF_001194135.2 Octopus bimaculoides | reverse complement strand
TCTCTCTCTGTGAAAGTATGTCACTGCAGTATCGAAATGTGATTGTTTCAGTTAGTGGAATAGTTTCATTTTTAAAGTGAAAATATTTGACATGAGTGTTTTTATTTCACTTTTGACACGTAATACTTAAATAGTGGAGGAGATATTATGTTGCCGTGTGCTCGAACTCTGCAAGAAGTTAATAATTTTTTTTGACTAAAACACAACTGGAACCCTAAGTAAGGCATGTGTAAAATTTGAATGAAATTGGTTGCGTAGTTCTCGAGTTTTAGGGATTCACACAGACAGACAGACACACATTCTCATTTTTATATATATAGATATATATATTTCAAAGATTTAACATAAACACAATAATTGGGAAATTTTATAAAACCATAACAAACAAAATTCATAGTTAATTCTTCATCAGTCAATATCCAAAAGATCATTACAATTTCATGCCTTATATATATATATATATATGAGAGAGAGAGAGAGAGATTTATTTATTTATTAAACAAATACCTATCTAGCTAGCTAGATATTTGTTTAAGAAATTGATTGGTAATTGAATAAAATGAAAATCAGTCTACTCAGTTTATGTCGGTCCTTAGGAATTGTGGGTTTAAAAGTTGTCTCTGTAGGCAGTTAACCCTTTTGATACCAACTCACCTAAGACTCTCTCTGTCTTTATGATGCAAACTTTGTGTTTTAAAGTGATCCATTCATCTATTATTACATCCATCCATTCATCTCTGTCCACTATTCCTGAGAGGGTCATGGTAGTAGAGTCCTCAGGCAATTCTTTCATAGGGTCCTATCAGAAGCAACTATTCTTATTCTTTCCTGCTGGATTCCTAGACATGACCAACTAAGACTATGAATATTATCCAACCATCTCACTCTTGCTCTACTCCCAGCCTCCTGCCAGTTGGCTCAGATTGAACAATCTCTCTTACAATCCTTTCCTGTGACCACCATCATCATCATCATTTAACATCCTTTTTCCATGCTGGTATGGTTGGGATAACCAGAGAGCTGCACCAAGCTCCATTTGTCTGTTTTGGCATGGTTTCTATGGCTGGATGCCCTTCCTAATGCCAACCATTTTACAGAGTGTACTGGGTGCTTTTTATGTGACACCAGCATTTGTGAGCTCACAAGACAAGGACTTCTTGGCTGAGAGAGGGATAGCCAAAAGTACAAGCATAGTACACAACATAAAACACAAGACAGAAAATTAAACAATGAAAGCAACATCAAAGGGAAAGGTTGTTTGTGGTTCTTTATTTCATTTTGTTTTGTATCTTGGGGTTTTTTTTTTTTTTGCTGTTGTTTTGTTGATATTGTTGGTCTGTGACAGCTGTAGCTGACTTGTCGCTGTTGTTGCTATTCTAGTCTTCCATAGTTAAGTGTAACATTGAAACTGTCTCGTTCTTCTTTTAAGAGTCTCTGTTTATATTTCCTTCTGATCTGCCATTTCTTGTAATTCAAAATGACCAAAGGAATAATTATCCACTGCCACAACACTGATAATGCATTAACGCACCACCACCACCACCAAAACAACAACAAACATTCACACTATTACTACCACCACCACCACCACTATACCAACAACTACAAAGACAACAAACTACCACACGATCATCACCATTACCATAAACACAAATTACCACCACCAACAGCAACACAACTTTCACCCTCCGTCACCAACACCCTGTCAACACAACTCACCACCATTGCCATCGACACCACCACCACCACCAGCAGTACCAATACCACCAACACCACCACCAAATTACATTGTAGTATTCCTTGTAATAATGGAAAGCAATAGTAAACAAGATAGGTAAGCATGCACACATACTTTCACTCACACACATACACACAATTACACTCACACACATACACACAATTACACTCACACACATACACACAATTACACTCAAGGAAAACAGCAGCAGCAGCAGCAGCAATAACAACAATAAACAAAACAGGAACAACTTAATCGACATTAAACTCAAAAACATTGAACATTTGTGTTTGTATACATGTGGTGAGGCCTCCACGTTTGGATGTATGAGCCCTGTGATATTACGGCTACTGTTGCATCAACAACAACAACATTTTATTCTATTATTGCAACAAGGGTGGCAGATGAGAGGACTTAACTAATAATAATAATAACAAAAACAAACCACAGACATACTCAAGGCACACAGATCTGCACTTGGTAGAACAGTGAAAGCACACAATAAAAATAAAATTACTGAGACAACAACAGTAACAACAATAATAATAATTGTTGCCAAGCTTGTATTTCTCATTGGATACTGGATGTATTAACTGGGCAATATTATTTTTATTAAGGTTTTTAAAAAAAGTACAAGAGAGAAGAGTGAGAAAGAAAGAAAGAAGAAAAATAAAAGCAAAAATACGCCTGGAAGAGGTAAAAACAGAATGTCTTACATTGACAAAGTGGACAACTGGGATGTTACAAGCGTTAGGAAAGAGACGGACAGTGTTATTACTTCGGAAAGATCAAAAAAACGAGGTAAGCACAGTAAATCGAAAAAATCCGTCACAAACTCAACATACACACACAATTTTGAACCACCGCTGCCACCTTCATCGTCAGACTTCCATTTTCAGAACCCTCAACTGCCTGAGGTGGAATCAACTTCTAACCATTCTTATAGACCGAATAATGAAAAACAGCTAAACAGTAAAGATAAGAAGAATTCTGGGAACTCTGCTATACAGAAACCCAATCTGAGTACTTTTAAATCCCCACCTTCGACACCACCACCTTCCAAATCAGAAAGGGTTAACTCTGCAAATCCGTATATTGTACCTGTGGAAACCTCCGTTCGTTCACAACCAGTAGCAATACAAACAAGGTGTGAAACTGCTGAAAATCCAGGATGGGCAAAGCAAAAATATAAGAAGTGTGTGGAAAAAGTAACCGAAAACCCTTTCCGGATTAGCAAGGTTTGCCCTTTTTTATAATTGTATTTTGTACAGGACAAAGGTCAGGATTGTGGGTTCCTTGCCATTTTGAAAATATTACATGCTTAGGTGTGGTTGTATGGTTAAGAAACTTGCTTTTTAAACATGGTTTCAAGTTCAGCCCCACAGTGCAACACCTAGGGCAAGTGTCTTCTACTATGGCTCTGGGTTAACCAATGGCTTGTGAGTGGATTTCATATATATGTAAGTGGGTGTGTGTTCCTGTCTGTTTGAAAATGCCCCCCTCCCCTCCCCGTTTGACAACCAGCATGTTTCCATCCCCATAATTTAGTGGTTCGACAAAAGAGGGTGATAGAATAAGTACTGGATTTTTTAAAAAGCCAAAAAAAAATTTTTTAATGCAGAAGTACTGGAGGTGATTTGTTTGACTAAAACCCTTCAAGATGGTGCCCCAGCATGGCCACAGTCTAATGATTGAAAAGTGAAATAAATAAATGATAAAAGAAAAGGTTGTCATCAGATAAAACTATTAAGTCCACTCTTTTGTTAAGATCTGATTTTTAAAAAAATCATTACTTTATCCTCTTTGATAGGCATGGCTGTGTGGGAAGAAGCTTGCTACCCAGCCACATGGTTCAAGGTTCAGTTCCACTGTGTGCTACTATGGGCAAGTGTCTTCGACTATAGCCTCAGGCTGACCAAAGTGAGTAGATTTGATAGACAGAAATGCAGAAACTGAAAGAAGCCTGTCGTATATATATGTGTGAAACCAGTAAAAGGGTAAAAGCTGGTTGTTGGATAATGAAAGCTAGGGAATTATGACTGGGTGCAATCAAGCATTGCTTAATGTCTTTGCAATTTGTGTGAATAGATATAAATTATTTGCCAGGAAGTAGTAGTAGTTGTTGTTGTTGTCGTGGCTGCTGCTCTTCTTCATTTAGTGTCTCTCTTCCATACTGGTATGGGTAAGATGGTTTGACTGAAACTAAGCCGGTAGAGAATGATGACAATGTCCAACTGAGATAACAGAGTTGCTAGACATAGCTATTGTTTCCTTTGTTTTTCTATGCTAGCATTGGTGAGATGGGAAATTACTGGAGGCAGGATTTTACAGTTGGGTACTCTTCCTGTTGGTAACCCTTACCTTTTTCAAGTAAAAGAATTTTTTATTCTAGAGGTCTTTGAAAACAAGTACCACTTGTAAAACTCCTCTCTCCAGTCTGGATCATCTTCACTTAGAGCATGGAATATATTCATGGAATGTAACTTTTCCAAAGACTTAAAAAATACATTGAACATTTATTTTAAAATTCCTATTTCACACGGATTGTTTTGAACTCTAGCAATATCTTTCTAGTATCCAGACTTGCTTTGTAGGACTCATTGATGTCCACAGAATTCTTGAACATTTCTTGTAGATATTCTGAAGAGTTCCATTTGCTTCAAACTTATCTCTAATTCTAGTGAAAATAAGTTCTCTAGGTGGATCTATTTGAAACTCTCTCCTAAACTACCTTTGCACTTTGACTGCTTTTCCACTCTTCCAGTAACACTGTAGGATAAATTTCCATTGTTCAAAGCTTACCCTGGCTTCTTTCACTATGTCTATTGGGTTAAACCTAAAAGGAAATAATAATTGAGTTACCAGCTGTTCAAGTGTGTATATATGTGTGTGTGTGTGTGTGCATGCATGCGTGCATGTGCATGTGATAAACTTCTACACATCTTCTGCCTATCAAATTTACTCACAAGGCAATTTGTCGGTCTGTAACTATAGCATAGGGTATTTTCTGCAGGTGCTTCATAGCAGGACTGAATCTGAAATCAGGTGGTTGTGAAGTCTACTTCTTAACCACACACACAAAGATGCATTAATAACATAATTTAATTATATATGTAATTAAAAATCTAGGATGTAAATACCTTGGTGTACATGTGTGTATGTGTTATTTGTTAGCACACTTATATGCATATCTTAATTTTTTTTTCTTTCTCTCTTTCTGTTACAGGGTTGCTGCAGTGAATGGATGAAACATTGGTGGTGGGTAGTTTTACTGTTGTTACTGAGTGTTATTGGAATCATCATTGGAACCATTCTGGCTCTAGTTCCTCTAAAGTCCAACCATGAAGATTAATGCATCCATTGCAAATAAATGGATAAAGAAGTTGATAGTGTAAGTGAATCTAAATCAAATATCATCATCATCATCATCATCGTTTAACGTCCGCTTTCCATGCTAGCATGGGTTGGACGATTTGACTGAGGACTGGTGAAACCGGATGGCAACACCAGGTTCCAATCTAATTTGGCAGAGTTTCTACAGCTGGATGCCTTTCCTAACGCCAACCACTCAGAGAGTGTAGTGGGTGCTTTT
>NC_068988.1:12793069-12804899 GCF_001194135.2 Octopus bimaculoides | reverse complement strand
TTATTCAACATATTCCCCTCTCAGATTCACACAATATTGCAGCAATCCTTCAGATTTTCTAAGCTCCATAAAAAACTTGGAAGGTTGGGCATCCAACCAGGCCTTTCGCAATACCCTTAAAGCCAGGAGCTTTCCAGTACCATCTTGTATAAGTGGCAAAAGTCTCCACGTAAACTATAAAGCCAACATACTACTTCAATAATATATGAAAACAAATAAATCTGTACTTACCCCATGGAATTGCCATTTTGAATATTTCTATTAGTGGTTTTACGCTTTCAATATTTTCCACTTCTATGAGCAAAAAATATTCTTTTGAAAATTTGTCACTGAAAATATCTCAAAATATCACATAATCATTTTATATTTGTTCAGGTACTTGTATATTCACACACACATTCGCTCTTTTGCAGCTTGAGTAACCATATATCTTCTCTAAAGCAAGACACCTTTCCTATCCCTCTATTATACTTTAACCTCTCATCACTTATTATAATGTCACTTCTTCCAGACTACACTCCACTCATCTGAAGCATCTTATCTTGCAAGTTAAATGATGACCTCATGTGTTTTGGTAAAATTCTCTCAGTATGCTCTGTAAAATGGTTGGTGATATGAAGAGCATCCAGCTGTAAGAACCATATCAAAGCAGACATAGGAGTTTGACAGTCCCCTGACTTGTCAGCTCCTGTTAAACGATCCAATCCATGCTAGCATTGAAACCAAACATTAAATAATGATGATGATGACGTGTGTTTGTGTCTGTGTGCACCTCTTCATCTTTTTGCATCTATTTTCCGTGCTGGCACAATACAGATAGATTGTCAACATCCAAAGCAGTTCTTATTAGAGTTACTCCCTGCAAAACAGGTCAGAAACTACACCTTGCTTATACACTTCATCTTGGCTACAAGCCTTTCCTATCACCAATTGCTTTACAATGTGCAAGAAGTGCAGTTCTTGGTGACACCTTACATAAGCGATGAAAATTTTATCACTGGCATCTTGTCTTACCAAAATAAAAGATGAGGTTCATGAAAGTGGCTGGTATTTTTTCCAGCACCTCATTCTTACAATCACCCACAGTAATGCTTAAGTGTTTGGGGTTGCTTTAAACATTTTTATAGAAAATCACCAGTGTACTTGTTGTGCATAACTGAGAGTGAGTGTATGCTCTTTTGACCAATTTTTATTGTTATTGTTTGTCTAGGAACGTAATTTTTTGTTTTGAAAACTATGAAGGCAAATATTATTTATTGGTAAATTACAAAAAAACACTGAGCATTAGGTTGTGAATCACTGCGTTATCTGTTCAAGTTTCCCAGTTGATTTTTCAATGTGCTTTTGTGACATTGAGCTGGACTGTAATGAGCTCCAATGCCTACTTTGACATGGTTTCTACAGCTGGATACCTTTCCCAACACCAACCACTTTACAAAATGTACCAAGTGCTTCTTCCATGATACTAGCACTATAAGGTGACAAGGTAACTAACAAGACAAAGAAAAGATGCTTGACTAAGTGAGGTTGTAGCAAAGAGGGCGATGGCTTTATACCTTGCTATAGAGGAAATATATGGCTTCTCTGCAGTATATAAGGGCAGGCGGGTCTAGCTATAAAGAAGACAATAACGGTGATGATGAGGCGTCAGAACATAATCTCAAAGCACAAGAAAGTGATTATTAGAGAAAATACAAATAATCAGGAAGGGTCTTAGATGAATTCATTCAAGTATGAAAGGAGAGTAACAGATGGATAGAGATGTGTTGTTGAAGTGAATGGAATAAGGGAGAAGGTGTCGTCAACGGTATGTATTAATATGAGGGGGAGGTGAAAGAATAGGAATGGATTCAAGAAGGAGGAGATGATAAATGGCAGTACAAGAAAGATTAACACCAGTCCATGGGGAAATAACTCTTTCACCCATTAATACCAGTTCATGGGAAATAACTCTTTCTCAATATTTTGCACTGAATTTCATTACACCCTTTTGCTACTACCAAATCAATCTAGAATCTATGTACCTCCAGCATAAACGAAGCTACACGCTTCTGGCCAGCATGTCTAAAGTGTTGTCAACCACGAAAGCAACAATCTGATATCAGCTATATGCCATAACCAGTGGTATATTGCTTGATATATATAAGAAAATGAGATGACAAAGGAATAAATGATTAACTTATTAACTTCATTAGCTTACAGTTGTTTCTGCTATTAGATGCTGTGGATTCATAGTTGAATGCCTGAGTAACACTTCATTGAAGCTATAAGGTGCTTCTCTGATGAAGCCACAAGGTGTTACTCAGGCACTCACAGAAACAGCTGTAAGATAATGAAGTTCATAAGATAATCGTTTATTTGTTTGTCATTCCATTTTCTTATCACTGCACTGCACTCAACACTTCTCAACAGGTTATTAATTTTGCAATGCCCAAGTAAAATATACACAAGTACTACCTGTGGAAATTCCACAGAATGGAAAAAATTAAGAAGACCTATTTAAGAAAGAAAGGATAATTTACATTTTTATAGCATTCATAGTTTAGCTTTCTTTAAATACTTTTGACGTTTTATCTCCATTCATTTCCTCACGTCTCTGTCAGTGTTGTCTTTTTCCTCTTTTTATTATATCTTCTTGCTGTTCCTCACTGATCTGTGTTCTATATTTGCGTATCCTTTCTTGAGCAACTTGTAACTGTGTTTCATGCAAATCCAGAGTTTAGGCTAAACTAACCTTTATAAACACATATCAATTTTTAAAGCAAGCAGATGATGGTTGCTATAAAAAAAAAATTAGTTCAATAAAAAATCAATATACCACCACCACCACCTGCCTCTCTTTCTCTCTCTCAATAGAACTGCCTCCCCTGCCCATCTCTTTCTATCTATTTTTCTCTTCAGCTAACTTTAACTACCTAAATAAGTATTCCTTCCCCATTTGCATGTTATTAACACTTCTCTCTTCCTCTTTTTCTCTCATTCTTCGCTTCTACCCTCAGCTGATCATGTGATGCTTAAATGTATTAATATTAATCACCTTTCTCTTCTTCTTCCTCTCTTCTTTCTTCACTCCCCTTCTCCCTACCTCTCTAATTAACTAATGTATAACTGGTGAATGAACAAGCAGATTATTATATATACAAATGTTTTTCTTTCTTTTTCAGTAACAAAGAAAAGATGAAAGAAAAGAGAGAAAGCAATTTTAATTGTCTTCTTCTGCATCAACCAAAACTAAAGACAAATTTTTGCAACAATGTATTTCCCCACCAAAACAGGACACCTTTAAAATACACATTTTCTTTTTTTTCACCATTTACTTTATATATAACAACTTGTAAAGTTTCTTCTATGCCAATTTTAAAATCCTTCTGTCCAACCAGAAGACATATCATAAACAGAATTCATCAACAATCCACATAAGACTACTGCAAAAAACCATAATTTGATCTAATAATGTAATTAATCGATCATTTACTAACAAACATTAATTAAGTATGCAATGCACTATCATTATTCTGTCTAATTTGTTCACTAAGCACCAACTAGATTATCATTCAGTTGTGCTTCATGTAATAAACTCTAAAGCATGACTGTGTGACTAGAGTGTTTGTTCTGTAAGTAGATGGATCCAGATGTGATCTTACTGTGCAAATGTCTCTTACTCTAGCATTGATATTCTGGTGTATGAAACTTGGTAGAAGGAAACTGTGTAGAAACCTGATGTATGTGTGTGTGTGTACACACACACACACACACACACACACACACACACACACACACACAGAACATATACATCTTTTCACTTCAAGCCTTGTTCCATTTTCTTCTTTATCTTTATTCTTTTAAAGTCCACTCACTCTCCTACTTCACATCTCAATACCATACAGAAATTTCTCTCCCTATCATTTGTTTACTCTCAAGATATCTTTTATTTTATCACTTTACCTCTCTAATTCCCATTTCCTGTTTGCATTTCTATATATTTCAGCATCTGCTTTCATCACTTGCTGGCCTCTTCACCCCCCACACTTTGTCAATCTTCCACCTATCTATTTATCTCTCTCTCAGGACAGTCTTCGTCCTATCACCATATCAGAAAGGGAGGAAACCAACCAAAACAAAACAAAACAAAAAAAACCTCCACACACTTGGCATTTTATATTCTAAGCTTTACATGTTTTTATATTTGTGAATCTGCATCTGTATTTATGTTTACACCAGTTGTTATTTATATTGTGTTCCTTTAAAGTTTATAAATTAGTCATTTGGTAACCAGACTAGAAAATGTAATAGGGACAATATTATGGACTAAAACACTTGAAGTCAGTACTCCAGCATGGCTGTAGTCCAAATATTGAAACTTGTGACTAACTTCTTAAAACTTTTGTATTTGCCTTTTATATATTGAATAAATTATTTAACAATTAATTAAATTTTATGTTAATATTGTTATTTATCTTAAGCAAATATGTGGGGATATTACAGTTCCATATTTAAGAGATGTGGAATTATTTACAATTGACAGATATTTGTCCTCATCTTGTTTGCTGTTAACACAACATTTCAGCTGATATACCCTCCAGCCTTCATCAGGTGTCTTGGGGAAATTTCAAACCTGAGTTCTCATTCCTGAGGTATTTTTCGATATTATTATTATTATTCAAGTCACTGCCTGGAATCGAACTCGGAATCTTGGGGTTAGTAACCCGCACTCTTAACCACTACACCATATGCCCATGGGCATATGACGTAGTGGTTAA
Source organism: Octopus bimaculoides (assembly GCF_001194135.2). NCBI lineage: Eukaryota > Metazoa > Mollusca > Cephalopoda > Octopoda > Octopodidae > Octopus > Octopus bimaculoides. The sequence goes on along the minus strand of NC_068988.1, from coordinate 12,800,139 downwards.
GCGCGCGGGCTACTAACCCCAAGATTCTGAGTTCGATTCCAGGCAGTGACCTGAACACTAATAATAATAATAACATCGAAAAATACCTTAGGAATGAGAACTCAGGTTCGAAATTTCCCCAAGACACCTGATGAAGGCTGGAGGGTATATCAGCTGAAATGTTGTGTTAACAGCAAACAAGATGAGGACAAATATCCGTCAATTGTAAATAATGTACATAATACATGGGGATGTATTCTTACTTCTTTTTACTGCCCACAAGGGGCTACACACAGAGGGGACAAACAAGGACAGACAAACGGACCCCATTGCGTAACTAGTACTTATTTAATTGACCCCGAAAGGATGAAAGGCAAAGTCGACCTCGGCAGAATTTGAACTCAGTTGCACTCATAACTGCAAAATTGTGGTTTCATTTCCTGGACCAGGGAGTGTGTTGTGTTCTTGAGCAAAACACTTCATTTCACATTGCTCCACTGTAAACGAATTACCCTGCAACGGATTGGCATCCTGTTTAAAGGGAATGTCATGATTTTGGTCAATTATACACTTTAGACCTACCCACTTAGCCAGTGGGGTGGCATCATTTGAAAGCTACAACATGAAGAAGCACATTATGACCAGTGGTGGATAACAATGATATTCTTATGTATTTAGTCTTCCTGTGAGCAATATTAAATATAAATAAACTAAAATAAATTGTTGTCAAAATAAAAAGCCAATGGGGGAAAAAAATGGAAGAGTAAAGAAGGAAAAATAATTTATAAAGAGTTATTTTTTAATTAAATATTTTATTTAATTTTTTTACCAAAATACTTCATATTTTTCTTGGATGTTTTTAATATTCCTAGAGAGAGATTCTTTTATTTGCGAAGCTTTTAGAACGGTGAGAAGATCAAATATTGAGTCCAAAAGATGACACACAAAAGAGGCACTTATCTTAGAATCATTCACTGATATTAAATCCATTGATGTCTCTTCTAAATCTTCTTTGTTGGCTGAAGTTTTCGAATTTTCTAGATTGTTTGTTTTCGTTTGGAAATGAATGCCACCAGATTCCAGTTTCAATATTTGATCAAAGTAAAGAGATGCATAGGAGTTTAAAAATGATGTAGTTTCAACGAGATATAGCAATACGGTTTCACTGTTAAACCAAGGCAGAAACTTCAGGATCAAAACTAAATTTGAAAATGTCTGGGAAATCACCAAAATGGCAAACAACACATTTGTAGTTTGGTTGAGAACATTTTCTGAAAGAATTAGTTTCTGGAATATAAAATAAAAAGAAAATAATATAAAAAAAGAGAAAAAAGAAAGAAAAGTTCTGGAAGCCAACCAATTGGTTAGCTGGCCAACTAACCAGTCAATGGTTTCTAAAAAAAATGTTTATGTTGCCTAGTGCAGTAACGAATCTGCCAGCTTGCTGTCCTATACTACTATTACTACTACTAATAATAATAATAATAATTATGGCTTCAAATTTTGGCAACAAGGTCAGCAAAGTTGGGGGAGGGGGATAAATTAATTACATCAACCTCAGTACTTGACTGGTTCTCATTTTATCAACTCTGAAAGGACGAAAGGCAAAAATCAACCTCAGCTGAATTTGAACTCACAATGTAAAGACGGACAAAATGCCACTAAGCATTTTGCCCAGCGTCCTAATGATTCTACCAGCTTGCTGCCTTACTACTACTACTACTACTACAAATAATAATAATAATAATCTTTTCTACTAAAGGCACAAGCCTGAAATTTTGGGGTGACGGTTAGTTGATTATATCAACCCCAGTACATAACTGGTACCTATTTCATTAACCTCGGCAGAATTTGAACTCAGAACATAAGGATGGATGAGCCGTCACTAAGCATTTTGCCTGGCATGCTAATGATTCTGCCAGCCCACCACCTTAATGATGATGATGATAATAATAATGAGGAGTCAGGAAGATATTCTGCAAGAAATGGAAACAAAATTGAAAGAAGAAAAAACTCATAATAATAATAATGTGTTGCTTACTCTAATCACAGCTAGAATATTGTTGAGTACATGTCTGCTACTATTGGCATCTAGTGGACCCTGAAGAACTGCAGAATCAATAAGAATCTGACACAATCCAGAATATTCTTGTAAACCTAAAATGGTGGAAACAAGAAAAATATACTACAAAAAGAATTCATGTTTAATATTCAACTGATTTATACAATTGAATGTATAAAGAAAAAGATTGACCTTCTAATTGATTTGGTTAAACTCTTGTTGATAGTGTAATTTGCGTGAAACAAATTAGTTAACGGACCTCACGTACTTGGTAGAGCAGTAGGAGTTTCTGGTACCATAAAGTGAAGTCATATCCTAGGTTGGAGAGGACTTTTTAGTCCTGTTGAAGACATAGCTACCTCTCTAATGCTAGTGCCATGATACAATGCACTCAATACACTGTGTAAGGTGATTGGTGATAAGAAGAGCATCCAGTTGTAGAAATCAAGCCAAGGATCAGATTGGGGCCTGGTCCAGCCTCCTGGCTTGCCAGTCCCCAGTCAAACCATCCAACCCATGCCAGCATGGAAAACGGACGTTAAATGATGATGATGATGATGAAATATACAGAAAAGCAGGCATGACTGTGGTTAAGAAGCTTGTTTCCCAATCATGTGGTCTTAGGTTCAGTCCCATTGCATGGCACTTTGGGTGAGTGTCTTCTACTATAGCCCCAGGCTGACCAAAGCCTTGTTAGTGGATCTGGTAGTCAGAATCTAAAAAAGCCTGTTGTATATACATTGTGTGTGTGTGTGTGTGTGTGTGGTTTCCTTGTCTGGTCATCATGCGATGACTGCAAATGAGCATCACTGTTATAAAAGAGATGAAGAAAACTTACCTGTAATATCGAAGAAAGGTACAACTGGGAGAAAATTTGCTTGGCAAGGCACAACAAGTTGTTTCTGGTGTAAAAGATGCCTCAAAAACTGACAAACCAGAATACATTCTGAACTCAGCAAATTAGGAATTAGCTGAAAAATAAAATTGACAGTAGAAACTACCAGGTGATGCTCCAGCATGGTCGCCCAGCCCAATACTAAGTAATTAGTGAATGAATAAAAAAATAGAAGTATAGATTTCCCCTGGTTAAGGGGCATGAGCATTTTCACACATACATATACAAAGGATGGACTTTTAGTTTCTGCTTATCAAATTCACTCAGCCTGAGGCTGTAGCTAAAAAAGTGCCACACACACACATATATATATATATATATATTCTGTAAAAGCACATTTGCCCCATGGGGAAATATTACCTTGTTTGGAAACAAGTGAAGCTTGGCAACAGAAAATCTTGGTTGATGCCAGTGCCGGCTGACTGGTCCTGTGCCGGTGGCGTGTACAAAGCACCATTCAAGCGTGGTTGTTGCCAGTGCCGCCTGACTGGCTCCCGTGTGTTGGTGGCACGTAAAAAGCACCATTGAAGCATGGTCAATGCCAGTGCTGCCTGACTGGCCCCTGAGCTGGTGGCACGTAAAAAGCACCCACTACACTCACAGAGTGGTTGGCATTAGGAAGGGTATCCAGCTGTAGAAACTTTGCCAGATCAGATTGGAGCATGGTGCAGCCTTCTGGTTTGCCAGTCCTCAGTCAAACCGTCCAACCCATGCCAGCATGGAAAGTGGACATTAAATGATGATGATGATGATGAAGCAGGGGAAAAGTGGACATTAAAAAAATTGAAGACAATGACATAATAGTTATCAAACTCACCTGAGCCAAAGCTAGACAAATATGGTCTCTGCTTAGACGTAAATTGCCAGGGAAATGTTGAATCATCTCTTGAGAGAATTCCTCATCAATACTGACAAATCTCAGAAGGTTCAATGTTTGAGAAAGATCTACAAAGAAAACTTTATTGTGTTATTCTTTTATTTGTTTCACTCATTTGACTGCAGCCATGTTGGAGCACTGCCTTGAAAGATTTTAGTCAAACAAATCGACCCCAGGACTTATTTTTTCAGCCTAGTACTTATTCTAGTGGTCTCTTCTATCAAACCATTATTATTTAAATGACAAAATATAAAAAATTAACAACAATGTCATATAATATGAATTTTGTTGCTAGTTTGGATTTTAACCAAAGGAGGAGGAGGAGGAGGAGGAGGAGAATAAATTAAGTACACACCACAGTCATGTTGTAAATTCTGTGTCTTGAGGAATTGACAGCAAATTGACTGGTTCACCTGTAGAATGGAATGGTTATTTTGTTATACATATTCGTGGTAATTTTCATCTTTAAATTCTAAAGTGGTATTTTAAATCAATCAACATGTCCTTTAATATGAAATAGAACATTCTGTTCTTTGCAAAAAATCACTCATTGACAATAAAAAAGCTGTCAGCTGTACACCTCAGAATCTTATGAAATTCTATTCTCAACCTCCAACTACATAATGACATTCAGGATTAAACTGATCTTGCAGACAAAAACATTAAATATTTCAAACCAATTATATTTTCCAAATTTAATAAAACATAATGTGTGCGTGTATATGTATGTGTGTATATTGTTTTAATCTCAATTCAGCCTTGAGTAAACAAACCTATGATTAAAGGCATTCCTACCATTTTTTTAATCTCTGATTACCTGATTAGCTTATACTTACATCATTCTCATTTTTACACAACAGCTTCCTAAGTCTGAATTTAACTGTCCAGTCCAAAGATTTTATTTCTTCTTTCAACCACAAGACAATATTTCCTGTAAAAATGATCAGGAAAGAAACAAGAGAAAACAAATCAACATCTCTATATTTCATGAAATAAAATACAATCATAGACTATGAAAACACATTTTCGATTATCTTTTCTTGTCTGATTTTATGATGTGTAATCTTTATACTTTGGTAAAATCAAACATTTAGTAATTGGTAAAAAAAAATTGACATAATTCTCTACATATGGTTAAAAAGCTTGCTTCCCAACCATGTCGTCTTGAGTTCAGTCCAACTGTGTGACACCTTGGGCACGTGTCTTCTACTACAGCTAGGCCCAGGTTGATCAACAACTGCAGTGAATTTCAACCATAATATGCACCCACTACACTCTCGGAATGGTTGGCATTAGGAAGGGCATCCAGCTGTAGAAGCTTTGCCAGATCAGATTGGAGCATGGTGCAGCCATCTGGTTCGCCAGTCCTCAGTCAAGTCGTCCAACTCATGCTAGTATGGAAAGCGGACGTTAAACGATGATGATATATATATATATATATATATATATCATCATCATCATCATCATTGTTTAACGTCCACTTTCCATACTAGCATGGGTTGGACGATTTGACTGAGGACTGGTGAAACTGGATGGCAACACCAGGCTCCAATCTAATTTGGCAGAGTTTCTACAGCTGGATGCCCTTCCTAACGCCAACCAATCAGAGTGTAGTGGGTGCTTTTACATATCATCATCATCATCATCGTTTAGCTAACCTTGTGCAACATGAACAAAGTAAGCTCTTCTGTGGCACATATTATGAGCAGGCCTCTGATCTGAGGATAATCCATAACTCATGTATCTTAGGATTTCCTCCACCCATCCTTCCCATTGTCAGAAGTACTAAAGAGTGCTACTCCTTGTACCCAAATGAAATGACTGAAAAAAAAAATGGTAAAGAAAGATAAATGAATATGTAAATTCTGACTCACCTTCAACAAGAGTGTAATTGTTAATCAAGATCTCAACCACCTGATCTATTAAACTAATCAGCAGTGCTTTCATGTTGACCAATTGTTTTGCTTGGTTGACATCTTCCCAGAATTCAGTGCAGTCATTCAATGTGTAACAGAACTGGAGAAGGACAACATGGAGCTGTATGTCCTCAAGACACGATTTAATCTGGGATTCTTCACAGCTGAACACAACTGATGCCAAATGTAACAGCAAGACAGGGTTGTGGTAGCGGCAGTCGGTTGAAGTAAGTAAATGAAGATGTGGTAGGATGTGAATTCTCAGAATTTCAGTCGTCTGCAGGAGAATTTGTTTTATTCCATATTTTTGGCAAACACCTATGGAAAATGGCTGGAGATGAGGTGGGAAAAAGAAAGTAAACCAAAATATAAAAATCTTCATCATCATCATCATCATCATCAACATCAACATCATTTAACATCCATTTTCCAAGCTGGCATGGGTTAGCTGGCTTGACAGGAATTGTCAGAGCCAGGGGCTGCACCAGACTCCATTGTCTATTCTGGTATGATTTCTAAGGCTTAATGCCCTCCCTAAAACCACTGGGTGCTTTTTACATAGCACCAGCACCAATGCTTTTTCTGTGGCAAAGAACAATATAATATATAATTCTGCTAATATAAGATTTCTGGGGGTTATTATACCCATCAGGTATGGTGGCTGTGTGGTTAAGAAACTTGTGGTCCTGGGATCAATCCTATTGGGTGACAGACAACATTGGTGTCTTTTGAGGAACAGAAACTGTGTGGAAACCTGTTTTGTGTGTGTGTGTGTGTGTGCACATGTGTATGTGAGTATAAATACATACATATATAAATACCACCACCACCGCTGCCATTACCATTATCATTTAATGTCCGCTTTTCCACGAGTCAAACAGAATTTCTAGAGACAAGAGGAAATGAACGGCACTGCTAGTATGATGGTGACACTCGTTTACAATTACCACATGATGTCAGGACATGGAGGTACAAACACACACACCACCACCAACTTCCTCATCATTTAACATCCGTTTTCCATGTAGGCATGAGTGGGATGGTTTAACAGGAGCTTACAAGCTGGAGGGTTGCACCAGGCTCCATTTGTCTTTTATGCATGGTTGCTACAGCACGATGCCCTTCCTAACGCCAACCACTTTACAGTGGCATATGTAATGCACCCAATACACTCTTGGAGTGGCTGGCATTAGAAAGGGCATCCAGCCATAAAGACCAAACCAAAATCAGACTGGAACCTGGTGCAGCTCTCCAGCTTAGCAGTTTTAGTCAAACCATTTAACCTATGCCAGTATGGAAAGCAGATGTTAAATAATGATGATATATATATATATATATATA
>NC_068988.1:12774462-12792999 GCF_001194135.2 Octopus bimaculoides | reverse complement strand
CTGTTAAGAGCTGCTGCAGAAGTTTAATGTAAGTATTTTGCTGTTTTTCATCCATTGGTTCCGAGGAGATAATTTCAAATAGCTGAGAACCAAGAAGACTCTGTGATAGTAGTTCTTCATCTTCAATGGTTGTATAACGTTTCTTAGACTTGCAAGAATTTGGTAACAGCTGCAACATCTGAAAATAAAGGAGTAAAATAAAAATGAAAGATGGATTTTCTTTAAATGTTCACTTTCCTGGCCCACCACATTTGTGCTGGGAAGTAAAAAGAGCCAATCTGTTCAAGAAAAAAAAAAAGACTGCTGTATGTCTATTAACTCTTGGTACAAACTCAGCTAGATCACCCATGGTTCTATGATACAAACTTCATGTTTCTAAAAATTCTAAATGAGAACCTGTCATCAAAATTTCATATCAATTTATGTTCAAAAACCAGCTCAATAATGACAAAATTATTTTACTAAATTCTTAATTACTTTAAAAAAATTAATTGAAATAAAGGCAGAGTATTTCAGCAGAAATGTACCAAAATGGTTTATATATTTGTGTGTCTAAAGCAGTTCAGGGAACACTTGAGCTTTGTATAAGGAATGGTGCTGTAAGAATTAAGTTTTACAGTCTTACTTTAATGATGACATCCATTTGTTTGGGATTTCTGAGAGCAGTGGCAACGGAGATCTTTATTATTGATTCGATATCCAACAAAGCATATTGGGAAATTTTGTAAGGAATCTGAAAGGATAAACACAAAAGAGTCAACAGTAGCAGAGAAAAATAGTCGTCTCCTTTGTCAAAAAAAAAAAAAAAATCCCCAAAAAACCTGCACTTAAAAACTGAACACCATCCATGCTTGGATCGTGCTTTTTTCGTGCCACTGGCACGGGGAGCCAGTCAGGTGGCACTGGCATCAGCCACAACTACAATTTCCATTTTGATTTCAATTTGATTGAGATTCTGGTTGTGATTTTTTAATTTGATTTTACTTGACTCAACAGGTCTCCTCAAGCACGGTGTGTCGCCTGACGTTTCAAAGGCACTTTTTAAATGGGCTGGTTATGCAACACTGGTATAGGCTATGGCTGTGATATCACTTTACTTGCCAGGTCTTCACAGCATATCACAGCATATCTCCAAAGGTTATGGTCTCTTGTCATTGCCTCTGTGAGGCCCAACATTCCACAAATTTTTGAAGAAAGAGAAAGAATAGAGACAAGCAGCAACTGATGAATCATCATCATCATCATCATCATCGTTTAACGATCAAAGAGGATCAAGGGTTAATTAACAACATCAACAACAAATATGGGAACACTAGCTATCTAAGAGATAAGTCCAAGGATTCTTACAAATATCTTCTGCTTTTAAGAATTATGCAACCAAGCCAGAGTAGAAGAGGATGAAAGTGAATATAGAAAAATTAGATTGAATAAAAAAGCCCGAAAAGAATGCAGGAAAAACACAGCAAAATTAAGAAATATAGAAGTTGTAACCTTCATGTCTTTAATTTCAGTGAGTTTATTCAATTCCATTGTGAATGGCTGCCTGAAATTAGACATTCTTCGCCACCAGGGTCTATTTTCTTCTTGATCTACAGCAAGGTAAGTTTGGCAAATGATGTCATCTTGCAGAAATGACGGAAGGGAAGCAAAAGCATCCAGCAACACCTTGAAAGAAGAAATGGAAAATAACAGAAATACGTTGGTTACCAACACAGAGCCACAAATTTTGAGGAGAGGGGAGGATATAACTGATTGTATTGACATCGGTACAATCATCATTTAATGTCCCTTTTCTATGCTGGCATGGGCTGGACGATTTAACAGAAGTAAGAAGACTGCACTAAGATTTACTGTCTGCTTTGGCATGGTTTCTATGGGTGGATGCCCTTCCAGTTTTTCGTAAAAGCATGTCCAGCCATAGGGAAATATCACCTTGCTTGGAAACAGAAGCCAGTTGGTGACTGGAAGAGCCTCCAGCTGTAAAAAAATCTGCCTTGACAAATTTCGTCTGACCCTTGCAAACATGGAAAAGCAAACGTTAAAATGATGATGATTTCTATTGCTGGATGCTCTTTCTATCACCAACCACTTCATAGGTTGTGACAGGTGCAGTTTATCAAGACACCAGCACTAGAAAGGTTGCCAATAATAATGGTTTCAAATTTTGCCACAAGGGCAGAAATTTTGGGGGAAGGAATGAGTCGATTACATCGACCCTAGTGCCCAACTGGTATTTATTTTATCAGTCCTGAAAGGATGAAAGGCAAAGTCGACCTCGGAGGAATTTGAACTCAGAACATAAAGATGGATGAGATGCCGCTAAGCATTTTGCCTGGTGTGCTAACGATTCTGACAGCTCTCTCTCTGCCTTAATAATAATAATAAATGCCCTGATACAGTACCAGACAGTGGCTCCCATGGCTTCTGATCTTAACTGATTGGAAGTGATATCATGTACATAATTTTATCTTGATATAAACGATGGGCCACAGCAAATATTCTGCTCAATACCACAGATTTGCTTGTCAGTTGTTTGACCTTAACACCCTTATTGGCTGACAATGTGTACATCTCTGATCATGAGCAGAAGTAGTGGGGGAGCATCATAGCCACGTGTTGAGAGGAATTCTTTGAGGTTTGAATAATTCACCTCTGGAAGCATGGGTGTTTTGTTCATCATCCTTAAAACAAACCTTATTCAAGGACCTTTTGAGCAGGATGCACTACTCTACCTGAAGAAAATTCTAACTGGGCTTCAACTGCAAGGTCATGCACTGTTTAATCCGATATGAGATCACCATGTTACGCACATATGGTTGTGATGCATGTGCCTGGTGTACCCTTATCAGACGGGTAGTTGTGATGGGTATATTGGGTTTTGTATATTTGTACCCCTTGATGGCATGCACTGCTCTCTCACTCAATAATAATAATACATCTTGATTTTAGCACAAGGTCAACAATTTTAAGAGGAGGGGATTACTTGATATCCTTGACCCCAGGAGGATAAAAGGCTAAGCTGACCTTGGTAGGATCTGAACTCAGAATGTAAAGAGCTGGAACAAAGCATTTTGTCTGACACTCCAATGATTCCATCAAGTAATAATACATACCTGCAGATACTTCTCTGTGACTGTTCTTTCTTCGTTTAGGGAAGCCAACCAACATATGCCTTCCCACAAGGACAACAGTTGCTTTTTCTGAGACAGCAAATTTTTGTGTGTATTTACATATTCAAAAAATCTAGGAAATATAAAAATTAAACAATACAACACTTAGATATTAGGGGTACCAAAAAGTCATGTCGTATTTTCAAGCAACAATTGAAGAGGATCTGCATCAAATTATCAGGGACTTATCCTGGAGGCTTAATAAGATAAACAGATGTTTCATTTTCTAAGATAAACACTAGCCAAATATACATCAGATGTTCCATTGCTGAACTATTTGAACTGTGATAAACCCATCAGTTATTTAATTACAATTCCTTAATTTTTATTTTAAAAAAATATTAAAACATAAATAATTTACCTCTCATCTTTCCAATCGTCAATTTTTCTGTTTGCAAACATCTCAAGAAAAACATCTGTAAAAATGTTAGGAAGAGATGGAAAAAAATTTTGAAGTGAAAGAATTTAAGCCTCTAATGCTTAAATCATCAAATTGAGGAAAAAAATTATTTATTGATCTTATTCAGTTTATTTAAGAATAAGGAGCATTTCTAGAGCAATAAAAGGAAATTTTTTTACACATACAAATATGCCTGTCCAACCCATGCCAGCATGGAAAGCAGACGTTAAACAACAACGATGATGATATATTTAAATCCATCCATACATATATATCATTCACATTTACAGCAAACAAAAGATGAAAACAGGTGAAGGAAGTAAAATGTGTTTATGACTCTAATAGGATTTGAACCCATTTGCCATAGACTAGAGGTCCATCAACTCAACTATTTCTTTTTAAGAGGTTAAATATAAGAAATTAAGCATAAAGGCGCCTTACCTGAGGGGTTTCTCTCAACAGATGGAGGATCTAAGTTTAGAAATTGCTTGTTATCAGAGGATGACAATGAGTCCATGTTCTGGCCAAAATACTGAGAAATAAACTCAACGTGTCTCAAATGTTCTGGAGATTCTTCTTCCAAAGTGTTTCTACCAGTAAGTTTTGTCAGAAGAGAATGGAAAATGTCACTACATTTATCAACAGAAAATATGTCAAAATCTTGTAAGGGTTTAGGATTTTCAAGTTCTGCTCTCCATTTTAAATACAAATAGATGTTTTCTATGAGCAGTCTGGGATCTGGAGGTGTAGAAATGCAGCTATTAAATTCAAAAAGAGATGGGATTTTCTGAAAGAACTCATTTACAGAGCTATCCATTTCCATAAGTGATTCTAAATCATTTTCCTTTTGTAAATACTGGGATACATTTTGTGCAACATCAGGATATGCCATCTCCCTTACTTCTTGCACAGCCATGTCATTCGTAAGGTCAATAAGTTTGACATGAATATCATAGTGTGTGCTGCAGAAGGAGACCCAGAGACATGCGAGATGAAAGAAAAGACCATCAGTCTGAGAAACATCAGCAATGCCAGGATTTGGTTTAGATTCTGTAGAATGACAAGTGGATAATAACAGTAACTCTTTGATGCATTGAAGAATTTCATTTAATAGGTTGGGGTTGGCATTCATCGTATCAATAAAAGACTTCAGCTTGAGGCTTTGCAGAAAACATGATGTACCAAACTTTCTTTTGATTAAGGGTTGTGAAACATCAAGGATAACTTCTGGGAGACATGTCCTGGCAACCATCATTGCAACAGAGGAAAGTAAAGGGATGTCTTTTAATGATTGAGGCTCCTCCAGACAATGCTGTAACATTTTTCTAATCAGACTGTAAATATCAGCTTCATCCAGCAGAATAAGGTTCTGAAATCAGAATATCAATAAATCAATTCTATTATTGCAAGTGCTACGCTGCCACCACCACCACCATCATCATCACCACCACCACCACCTCCATCATCATCACCACCACCATCATCATCAAAGCAGTGAGCTGGCAGAACCATTAGTGCACTGACAAAATGCTTAGCAGTATTTCTTCTAGTTTTACATTCTGAGTTCAAATTCTGCCAAGGTTTCCTTTTCATCATTTGGGGGGTGGGGGTGGGGTCAATAAAATAAGTAGCAGTTGCACACTGAGGTCAATGTAATCAACTAGCTCCCACCCTCCCCAAAATTTCAGGCCTTGTGCCAAAATTAGAAAACATTATTATTATCCTCTTCTTTTAATTTTGTTTCCATTTCTTGCCGAGTGTCTTCCCGACACCTAGGGCAAAGAAACTCATTGTATACATTGGTAGGCCATTATAATAAACACAACAGATTGTTCATTTACAAAATCAGGTGATAGAAAAAAAGGGGGAAGAAAGACATTATTATTATTGTTATTATTAAGAAAATGGCAAACTAGCAGACTCATCTGTGCAACAGACAAAATGCTTAGCAGCATTTCTTCTGGTTTTACATTCTGCCAAGGTCGATTTTGCCTTTCATCTTTTCAAGGTCAACAAAATAAGTACCAGTTTCACACTGGGGTTGATATAATTGACTAGCTCCCTCCCACCAAATTTCAGGCTTTGAGCCAAAATTAGAAAGCATTATTATCCTTACCATCATATAATATCCTTCCCAGTTGCAACTTGTCACTAATTCAAAATACACAACTGGAGCAATGTGTGGCAATACTGCCTGAGCAATGACCAGCAAATCTGTGTCATTAGAGACATTCTCCTCCCGTATCTGGTTCCAAAGAGACTCTTCTTTCAGTTGTTTGTGAGCAATTAGTTTCAGGAAGATAACTAAATGTAAAGTGAATCGCCAGTGTTCTTTTGTAAAACCAGAATTGTTGTCTGCCATCAAACCATTGCATACTTCATTGATTGTGTCAACAAGTACAGGACTGAACTGTTGACAGCATTTCTTGGAAAGCGAAGATAGATCTTCATTTGATTCTTTAATCTAGAACAGAGAAAAGATAAGAAAAAAATAAGAAACACTTGAAAATAATTCAGAAGTTAAGTTTTTTACTGTAGAAAATTATTATTATTATTTTAATAATGAGAGCTAGCATGGCTGTATTGTTTAAGAAGTTTGCTTTGCAGTCACATCATTCTGGGTTCAATTCTACCATCCAGTGCCTTAAAAGAAGGGCTTCTACCAAAGCTTCAAGTTGAAGAATGCCTTGTAAGTAAAATTAGGGAGACAGAGACTATAGAAAAATCTATTCTGTGTGTGTGTGTGTGTTTAACAGTGAAAGATGTAAATGTGAGCAAAAATTTGCTGCTAATCTGATATTTAATCCATCAGATTAGTAGATTTTCTCTTGGAATTTTTACCATCAAAATCACTAGATTGATCCAATGACATTAATGTTCACAAAATGCATTCTTCAAAAATTCCATGCTTCCCAAAATCTGCCAACATTATTTCTGATGTGTCTATGGATCCTTGCCTCTTTATGACTCTGTAAATGTTTTATTCTGCATACCATGCATGTACCTCTACATTTCATTGTCATATTTCTTTGCTTGACTTATACTGACTGCATTCTCTCCACTCTTTTAATCTTTTCTGATGAGTTGTGATACACCCAACTACTCATGCAACAATCTCATAATTATCATTACTTTTATTAAAGTGGTAAGCTTCTGCCAAGGTGGAGTTAGCCTTGCATTCCTTTTGGAGGGGGTCGATAAAATAAGTACCATTTAAGTACTGGAGTTAATGTAAAAGACTAGCCTTCCCCTGCAAAATTGTATGACTTGTACCTATAGTAGAAAGGATCAGTAAGGTGGCAAGTTGGCAAACATTGTTAGAGTGATGGAAAAACATATATCTGCAAAAAATATACATTAACATTAGAGTGATGGAAAAAGTGTTATGTGGTATTTCTTCCAGTTCATAACAGTCTGGGTTCAAATTCTGCCAAGATTGACTTTAATTTCATCCTTTTGCAGCACTATAAAATAAGAATCAGTTGAGCACTAGGAGGTCAATGTAATCAACTAGCCCTGCCCCCAATCAAAACTGCTGGCCTTGTTCCAAGATTAGAGAAGGATTATTATTATTATTATTGAGTAAGAGAGCAATACATGCCATCAAAGTGATACTGGGGTAAAATATATGAAACCCAGTATACCCATCATGACTACTCGTCTGATAAGGGTAAACCAGGCATCTGCATCACAACCATATGTGCGCGACATGGTGATCTCATATCAAGATAAACAGCACATGACCTTGCAGGTGGGGCCCAGTTAGAATTTTCTTCAGATTGAGTAGCCTATCCTGTTCAAAAGGTCCCTGAATAGGGTTTGTTTAAGGATAATGAACGAAACGTCCATGTTCCCAAACATCAAAGAATTCCTCTCGACTCATGGCTATGATGCTCCCCCACTACTTCTGTTCCTGATCAGAGATTCACATATCGTCAGCCACTAAGGGACATTCTCAAGTGGTTAAGGTCAAACAACTGACAAGCAAATCTGTGGTATTGAGCAGAATATTTGCTGCAGCCTACAGAATATTTGTTGTAGTCTTCTTCTTATTATTATTACACTTTTACTTGTTTCAATCATTTGACTGCAGCCATGTTGGAGCACCGCCTTTAGTCGAGCAAATCGACCTCAGGACTTATTCTTTGGAAGCCTAGTACTTATTCTATCGGTCTTTCTGAAAATGTATTTATTTTAAATAATAATAATAAAAAAAAAACATTATAACAAATAACAGTAATTGTGTCTGATTTAAGCAAAATTTTAAGAGGAAGAGGCTAGTTGATATCATGGACCCTAGTACTTCACTGGTATTTTATTCCATCGACAATGAAAGAATGACAGGCAAAGTTGATTTAGGTGGGATTTGAACTCAGAACGAAAAGAGCCGGAACATATACCACCAAAATATTTCCTCCGACGCTCTACCGCTCCAGTCAGTTCCTCATAAAACATTCATTGGGCAGAATTTTGTAAACAATTCACACGTGTAATTCGAGCGGTTAATTTTGTGTAAATAAAGTAATTGTTTGTTTTGTAGACAGATTTATTTAAACTTTAGAAACAAATTCATACATATATGCTTTATTCTCCATCTTCTTCAATATCATATTTTCTATCGGAATATATGCTTTCAACTTTTGATAAAGATTTTAAAAAGAAGTCAATTTTATGTAAAAACTAAAAAGACAACCGAAGTGGATAAACGATAACAGCAAGGCAAAAGAAGAGCAAATAACATCAAAATAATGATTTGGGAGAATAAACAAAATCTATACTCAACAAATTTCTTAAACAATTGAAAAGTGCTTTGCAAAACAGCAAATTCTGGCGAATATTTCATATTTAACTTCGCAGAAGGATGAAAATTCTTATCAGAACATTTTTAAAGGAGAAGATATTTTAAGGTGACACCGGTAAGGGAGACAACTGTGTTTTAATTTAACTATTGTCACATGGTAATACGACATTGCGATTAGTAGCCTTGTCCCTCTGAATATCTCAAATGCCGCAGGTTGGAAACCAAATGACCAAATGCGCTCGCAATTTTTCCACAATAAATTGCTAAGAACACAAAGTAGTGCACACAAACAGATGACCTGTACATTGACACACACAAAATGAAAGACTGTTAGGACAGGTGAGAGACAGTTTGTTGCTGCAACAAAATCACTGTCATTGCAAAAAAAAAAAATAACCCTAAATTTCTGACCCTCACACTGCCTCTCTTGACTTGCTTGAAAATAGCAGTCAAATCATCATATCATACTATATTGTAAAGCATGTCTATGTGTGTGTGTTTGTGATGAACTGGAAGAAATGGGTTCAGCATCACATAGGTGGATAAATATTCTTTTAATAGAGATCAATGGCCCGACACCAAAGGTTTCGTGAGAAAATATTTGCAGTTATTCATTCGTTCAAATAATGGTTGTCAACTGCCATTTAAATGGTGAGAATGCGACACAATATTTTGTAAAATTATGGCAGAGATGTTAGCAATCACAAACTAGGACTGAAGGAAGTAAATATTTATAAAGGGAAATAACCATTCGCTGACTATAGCATTGGTTATTTCCCTTTACTACAGAAATGGATTATGTCATTATGCTGAGGTAAACGTTAGAATTTACTAGTGTAGGATCACTCCTTATGGAATATACAACAACGCCGAAAGAAGGCGATTTAACAGAATAATGAATTACTTTTTGGAAAACAATGACCATGTCGGTGAAATTACACTTGATATTGTTCCTGTTTTGTTAATTCTGAGGAATAGTGAACACATTATGAACCTAGACAACCCACACCGTCTTATACTCGCAGTCTGCATTGGACTTGGATATATTATGGATGAGTGAATGGCTGGAGGTAATGAAGAGGAAAAAGGGGGCTGGTAATATCCAGACAGATGAAAACTGGCACTCTGCCGGTTATGATGATGAGGGTTCCAGTTGACACGTGTACCCTTAACATAGTTCTCAGGGAGATTCAGTGTGACACAGAATGTAACAAGACTGGCCCTTTGAATTACAGGTACAATTCAGTTTTGCCAGCTGAGCAGACTGGAACAGTGTGAAATAAAGTGTCTTGTTCAAGGACACAAGCACCACAGGGTATTGAACTTACGACCTTAAAATCACGAACCAAATACTTCAAACCCCTAAGCCACGTACCTTCACTGCTAAAACAGATACTGAGCAGAAGATATGGCTGTCCAACGTTGAAGCAAGTTTGACTAACTTCCAGCCAGTGTCATAAAGATGACACTGCAGATGAATTCCATACACGAATAAATGGCAGCACCGGGTTCATTAAGATGTCCTGACTGGAGATAGCATGGTTTGTGTCTCAGTGGAAAGAGAAATTTTAGAAGAGCGAAGCAGTTCTTTAACAGAAAAAAAGTCTTAATGAGTATCAATGTTACAGGTATATTGGCTTTAATGGTCATAGAGAATAGATAAATAGTACAAGACAGCTGTCTAGTAGTGTTCATTATCATAACACTTCTGATGAAGAGATTTAACATTTTACTACAGAGACAAGCTTTCTTCCCAATCACTGTCTTACAATGCACAAAAAATCTGAAGTTTTGTTTAAAAAGCCGTCAGTATTTAATTGTAAAAATTGATTTAAAATGGAAAATAATGCACCTCATAATAAAAAGGTCTATATACAAGTTCATAGGCGCAGGTATGATTGTGTAATTAGAAAGCTTTGCAATCACATGGTTTTAGATTCAGTCTCACTGGACGTCACTTTGGTCTACTATAGGCCTACGTTAACCAAGGCCTTGTGAGTGAATTTGGTAGACAGAAACTGTATGTACGTTAATGTGTAAGCCTGTGTGTTTGTTCCCCACCACCAACAACTGATAACTGGTGTTGGCTTGTTTATGTCTCTGTAACTTAGCGGTTCGGCAATAAGCATCAATAGAATAAATACCAGACTTTAAAAATAATTTGTTCAGCTAAATCCTTTAAGTTGGTGCCCCAGCACGGTCGCATTCCAACGACTCAAAGAAGTAAGGTAACAAAATCAATGACTTTAGCACGAAGTAGAATGAAAAATCAAATAAATTTTATAATCCAACGCAAAAAATATTCTGGAGATGCCGGGGATCGAACCCGGGGCCTTTCGCATGCAAAGCGAACGCTCTACCACTGAGCTACATCCCCCGATTGAAATTATGTTCGTTATTTTACCTTATTATTCTTAATATTACTAATGCTTTTCAAAATTTCTGATGTATACCATTAATATTTTTACTGATTACAACATTTGTGATTGATATTCGAAAAATTTAAATAAACGTTCCTCGCCATGTTCTTGATTTTTTTTGTATTACACACCCACTATTTAAGGTAGTTGCTGATGAGGAAACTAGATTATCGATAATCGATAAAAAGAAAAGAGCTAGTGCATCTATACATAATTTTAATACGTAGCTACGTGTTTGTCTAAAATGTAACTAATGTCTTCATATTTGTATGTTGTCAACCGAATATTATAAAATGGACTATTCCAAGCTTCGTCAGTTTTAATTCCTAATTCACGAAGTAAAATGATCTCTTGCTCGAGAAGAGTTTTAAAAATCAATTATTTCCTCTTTTTTTAGAAAAGAAGAAGCAAAAGGAAATCTATTAAATTTACTACTGTTAATTATTTGGGAGTTTGCATGTATCTAAATCAACTACGAAAAATTAATTGCCAAAAATTATTTACGGAAGGTTGTTCGTGCCATAATTTAGTATGCAACACATTTACAGTAATTAGGGAGAAATGTAGGCCACACCAGAGAACGATGAAGAAATATACGGAAAACAGGGGAAAATACATACAAAGGACGTGAACATGCTTATCCCTTATCAATTATCAACTAAAAATCATCACAATTTTGATGCCTTATCGATAATATTGTTCAATTTGACAGCGTCAACAGCAAAATGCTGCTGGGGGGTTTAAATGAGTGACCATGAAAATAAATGCAAAAAAAGACGGGGTCTCTTGATTGAACGATGAAAAGAACGAATTGTGACGAAACTATATAAAACGAAAAGACAAGGGCTAACGAAAAATATATAATAAACGACACGCACATCCCTCTACAGACATATCCATCTGTTTATGATGCTCTTTATAGGATAACTACTTTAGTGTTGTGAGTGTGTATGTGCGCGCACCGTTCAGTTTGGCTCTAATCATTGAGTCTTAGGTTTTTGTTGGAGTGCGTGCTGCCTTTATTGAAGATTTTGTTATGTGTTGCAACGTTGCAATCAAAATAAAAATGTTATTTTGACGTTTGTTTGCTGAGCTTTGCATACCATTAGCGACTCTGTTCACATCGAAACTAAATATGTTTACTAAACAAATAGATATCACTCCATATAGACATCTATTCACAAACCATTCTAGTTAGTAATATTTAGATAGTCATGCCCCCAAATTATATTTTGTATCAAGTAAAAATAGGATGAAAACGGAGTAATTAAAATTGGGAGCAAATCTGACTTGGTTTTCTTGAATTACCGAAAGGAAAAAGCGGTTGCTTCAAAATCGACAAATTATGCACCCCTCTAATTTTTTATATTTGATTCCCCGCCACCCATAATTTTACATACTTTGTGTGTTAGTACTGTGTGTGATACAATCACATTCTTCCTCTCGGATAAAGTTCGATAATTAATGTCATTGAGAAATATTTTTCTCACGAATGTAAAAGTTTGAATGACGCATTCAGTTTTCGTTTCGGTAATGCAAAAAAGTCGAGTCAGATTTTCATACTTCCCTATTACTGAAGTTACACACACACTGTTTAACTCTTTAACTTGTTTCAGTCATTTGACTGTGGCCATGCTGGAGCACCACCTTTAGTCAAGCAAATCGACCCCAGACCTTATTTTTTGTAAGACTAGTACTTATTCTATCAGTCTCTTTTGCCGAACTGCTAGGTTACGGGGACGTAAACACACCAGCATCGGTTGTCAAGCGATGTTGGGGGGGGGGGACACAGACACACTAACATATACACACACATACATATATATATATATATATATATATATATATATATATATATATATATATATATATTGGCAGGCTCCATTTGTCTGTTTTGGCATGGTTTCTATGGCTGGATGGCCTTTCTAATGCCAACCATTTTACAGAGTGTACTGGGTGCTTATTATGTGGCACCATTGGGGTCGCAAAGTAGCTTGAAAGACAAAGACTTCTCAGGTGAGGGAGGGAGTGGTACTGGAGAAAATAGCTGTGAGCCAGGTGAGAGTTTAGAGTTTAACAGAGGGACAGAGCTAGTTATCTTACTATAGAGAAGACACTTGGCTATCCCAATAGGGCAAGGAATGGGAGGAGGGGAGAGTTAGAGAGAAAGATAGAGACAGTCAGAGTGAGAGAGAGAGAGAGGGTCTGCCCACAGGCAAAAGTGGGGCTGGGGAGAGTATAAATTGTAGGGGGATAGAGGGGGGTTGTACCATAAGAGTATCTGGGGAGCCATCTTTTATTTTAAGGCTGTATTCTGGCATGGCTGTAGTCCAGTGACTGAAACAAGTAAAAGATATAATAAAGAAAAACAAAGCAAAGCATACACTGGAAGTGCCCCAGCATGGCCACAGCCTTAGGGCTAAAAGATGTAAACAAATAAAAGAATATATGATCACAAATTATATGGTTTTAAAATTTATGGCTGTGTGGTAAGTAGCTTGTTTCCCAACCACATTGTTTCAGGTTTAGTCCCACTGCGTGGCACCTTAGACAAGTGTCTTCTACTATAGCCGAGGGCCAACCAAAGCCTTATGAGTGGATTTGGAAGATGGAAACTGAAAGAAGCCTGTCATATATATATGTGTGTGTGTGTATGTTTGGGTGTATGTGTTTGTGCCCACCACCATCGTTTGACAACTGATGTTAGTGTGTTCATGCCCCTGTAACTTAATGGTTTGGCAAAAGGGACCGATATAATAAATACTAGGCTTACAAAGAATAAGTCTTGGGGTTGATTTGTTTGGCTAAAGGCGGTGCTCCAGCATGGTCGCCGTCAAGCGACTGAAACAAATAAAAAAATAAGTGAATAAATAAAAATGATTGATAAGTATCTGGACGTAGCAAAACAAGTCAGAAAGAAAAGTTAAGTGTAATTTATCACATGTGTTACTGGAACACAGAAAACAGCAGGGAAACAGAAAAGGTTGCAGGGAATTAGAAGCATTGGAACTGAGATGTAGGAAGTGGCGGGGGTTGGGTGGGTGGTGGCAGAAATGTTTTGTTCTAATTTCTAACAGGATCCTTTGCCATGTCAATGACAGTTGTGAAGATCTGTCAATAAATCTTAAGATATTATTGATTGGTTCACATGATGGATGTAAATATTTATAGTTCTACAACAGCAACTGTAACTTCTGTGGCTCAGTGGTTAGAGCATTGGGCTCACAATCATGATGTAGTGAGTTCGATTCTTGGATGGGGGCAATGTGTTGCTCCAGTTCCTTCTTCAGCTGTAGAAATCAGTTGTGAGGTCATCGGTGCTAAGCTGTATCGACTTTTGCCTATTCCTTGGATAACATCGATGACATGTCTACAGCACCCCCTCCCTGGGGGTCCCATTATAATTTTTTGTTGAAATCTAATTTGCCTATAATTCAACTGGATGTTAAGAACAAATAAATAATAAAATAAAATTTAATATGGAAAATTATTTCAATGTACCAAATTTGAAAATTTTGACATAATTTTAAAATCTCACAATATGTGACAGCAACAGGGAAGACCCTACAAAAGTAGAGAGAGATAGACAGTTATAGGACATGACACACACACACAAATTTACAAATGTACACACAAGTAATCACGATTTTAAAATGGTGTTTAGTAGACATATGTATGTACATCATCATCATCATCATCGTTTAACATCTGCCTTCAATGTTAGCATGGGTGGGACGGTTTCACAAGAAGCAGCCAGGCAGAAGCCTGCACCAGACTTCTGTGACTGTTTTAGCAGGATTCTTACACCTGGATGCCCTTTCTAACTCCAACCACTCAGCAGAGTGGACTTAGTGCTTTTTATATGGCACTAACACAGGTGAGGTCAGTGCCATACTGTGGACTGAACTTATTACCTTGTGATTAGAAAGCAAGTTTCTTACTCACACAGTCATATACACATACATACATACATACATACATGTTATTTGTATTATTATTATTATTATTATTACTATTATATATATATATATATATATACTCGTGTGTGTATGTGTGAGTATGTGGTTGTCTGTGTGTATCTATCTATCTATCTATCTATCTATCTATCTATCTATTTATATATATATATATATATATATATATATATATATATATATATATATATATATATGCATACACATACACACATATTTATATGTGTGAATCTATGTAGATATACATGCATACATATATACAACCGACATTGATGAATGTAAAGAACACAAATATAAAATGTAGAAATTAACGAAGTGAAATAGTGAGCCTATATAACATTTATCTAAGATTAAGTGACAATGAAATAAGTACAACAAAACATATTATAGGTATTATAAAGCCATTAATATAATTGAAGACACAACTAAACTCTGAAAGTACATTGTTAGTTTAGTAATCTATATACATTTGTGATATGATTAATAAACTGTTGTTTAAGGTAACAAAGTTGGAGTTAGATGATTTAATAAGAGTTGACAGAAAGGCAAAGAAAATTAATTATACCAATTAGGATGCTTCATGAAGAAAATAAAGAAAAAAAATACCATATGGAAAGCATACATTATTGATATGCTTTGTTGCTTGGTAAATTGTTTTATTGTTTTACTGTTGTGTATTATTTATTATGGTTTAAAGAATATAATATTCTAATAAGTGAACACATGTATTGTAGTTAAGTTATTTAACATATTCAATGCAGGGTGTATCAAAAAGAGCTAACTAGAAATAATTAACTAGAATTGTACAAAACAATGTTGAGTAAGATACATATGTATACAATCATATCTATCATACTCATGTATATTTGGACATGAAAAGACTTTTTGCTGCAGAAATAGTCTCAGGAAGAAATTTTCTTGTCATCACACCATCACAATTGTCATTGTCATTTAATGTCCACTTTCCATGCTAGCATGGTTTAGACAGTTTGACAGGAGCTGGCCAGCCAGAAGGCTTCACCAGGCTCTAATTGTCTGTTTTGGTATGGTTTCTACAGCTGTATGTCCCTCCTAATGCCAACAACTTATAGAGTGCACTTGATGTCTTTTATGTGGCACCAGCACAGGTCCTTTTTTTGTAGCACCAGCATGAGGTGTTTTTTTTCATGTAATGGTGGCCAGGTGCTTTTTACATGATGCCAGCATGTGTGCTTTTTATGTGGCAGTGTCACGGGTACTTTTTAATGTGGTGTCGTCATGGGTACTTTCCACATCACCCCAGCATGGGTGTTTTTTTACATGGTACCAGCACAAGTGCTTTTTTACATGACACTAGCACAGATGCATTTTATGTGATGCTGGGACTGGTACATTTTACGTGGTAATTTTCAAGTGATGATGGCATGGGTGCCTTTTATGTGGCACCAGCATGTGTGGAAACACATTGGGTTATGAATGATCTCATTAAGTCATAGGTTGTATACATTTCTGCATTGTTACACTTCATCAGCTATAAATATCAAATCAGCCTTTCACTGCTCTATATGAAAGATTCGGTATTCGTAACTGATGAGGCATAACAATTCAGAAACACATGTGTCTTACAATTCAATGATGTTATTCATAGTGCAATATGTTTTTACACATTTCATCAATGAAGAAAATTTCTCTTGAGACTACATAACCAATGTATAGAACACACATATTCTTTATTCTTTTATTTGTTTCAGTCATTTGACTGTGGCCATGCTGGAGCACTGCCTTTAGTCAAACAAATTGACTCCAGGACTTATTGTTTGTAAGCCTAGTACTTATTCTATCGGTATCTTTTGCCGAACCACTAAGTTACAGTGATGCAGACATGCCACCATCAGTTGTCAAGCGATGGTGGGGAACAAACACAGACACACAAACACACACATGTACATACATACATACACACAAACACACACACACATATATTATATATATATGTGTGTGTGTGTATATATGATGGTCTTCTTTCAGTTTCCGTCCACCAAATCTACTCACAAGGTTTTGGTTGGCCCGAGGTTATAGAAGAAGACACTTGCCCAAGGTGCCATGCAGTGAAACTGAACCCAGAACCATATGGTTGGTAAGCAAGCTACTTACAACACAGCCACTCCTGCATTTAACATAAGTTGAAAACTATACATTATATTTTATCTAAGAACAAAACAATCACATTTACAAAAAAACATAACAATTATTGAGGCACAAAATGAGATTCACAAAGAATTTTTTGAGGATCACTAAATCTGCTTTGCCATATGTGTCCATGAAGATATGATGTAAATAAAACATCACTAGTCCCACATTGTCACTGGAGTTTCTTCTTGATGAACCTCCACGCAAGTAGGAGTCTGTTAATGTGGAATAATGAGGGTGTTCTCTTGATAGAATTAAGGGATTTCACCAGTTTTCTTTATGAAATTATGGGATATCACTGTTTTCACTTCTGCTCAATTAACTTTCACTTTTTTAAAATCCTTAAACAGTGTGTTAAAATTAATGCGCAAGAAATTGGTTATGCTTCTACAACACATAAAAATATTTTAGCAATTTTTTTTATACACTTCCTAATAATATTTAATTATGAAAATATAAGGTTTTTTAAAACATCGGATGGGTATGAAGGTCCAGTAGAGTAAAATAGGAATCAAAAGGGTCCATAGACCAAAAAATGGTTGAGACATACTGCCTTAACTCAAAATGTATGGCCTTGTGCCAAAGTTTAGAATTCTTTTACTTTAAATTCTTGACTACTGCTACTACTACTACTACTACTAGAACCGCCACCGCCATCACCGTTGCTGCCACCTTCACCACCAAAACCACCGCCGCTGACGCTACCACCACCACCGCCACCACCACCACCAGCACCACTGGTATTGTTCTTCTCTTTCCTTTTAATTCATTCATTATTTGTTTGTTTATTTATTCATTAAATCTTTATTGGGCATTTTTATTTTTGTTCCCAAGTCATAAATTTTTTTAAAAGAAACGAGAAGTAGACACAAAGAAATAAATCCCAAAACCTGGTGTCGGGGAGACAACAGAATCTAGAGCCTGTAAAGTACCATCTCAGTGTCAAAAACCGAAAGAACAACAACAACCACAACAACAACAATGGCAATAGTAATAGTAATAATAATAATAATAAAAATAACAACAATAATAATAATAGTAATAATAATAATAATAATGATAATAACAACAACAACAATAATAATAAACATTGGCCAAATTAGTCTTCAAGATACAACATGCCTTTTCCTTGAAGCCAATGATTCCAACCCATACATGCCTATATGCAAACCTCTCCACACACACACACACACACACAGAGAAACGCACACATACATATCACTGGATAAGAAATGTTTTATGTCACTCAACACTTCCGTCACCAAAGCCACATTTTCTTAACCATTTACTTACAGCAAAAGAGTTCTGTTTTTAATCGACATACTTAACGCCAACAGGTAAGTCTCTGTTTAGCGTTATTCTTTTGTGTCTTAAGTCCTCAACGCTTACTTCATTCTCACCACTCCACTTATTATCTCGTTGTGTGTGTCTCTTTTTATATACATATGTATATACATATATGCACATACATACATACATGCATGTATGTGCATATACATACATATATATATATATATATATACAAACAAATATATACATATATATATACATATATATATATGTGTGTGTATATATGTATATATATATATATATATATATATAT
>NC_068988.1:12773759-12774083 GCF_001194135.2 Octopus bimaculoides | reverse complement strand
TATATATATATATATATATACATATAAACTATATGCATATATATATAAATTATATATAGATATGTTCATATAAATTATATGTATTTATACATACATATTTGTAACAATCACGTGTGTGCATAAACAAATTTACCTCTGTCTGTTAGGAGTATTGAATGTGTGTCATATGACATATATGTGTATATAGGTATATTAGTGCAAACAGGAAAAATAGAACTCAGAATATGAGTATATGTATATTTTTATTAATATTTAGCAGAAGCAACAGAATGATATATACATATAGATATACATATACATATATACATATATATATATATATAT
>NC_068988.1:12772152-12773123 GCF_001194135.2 Octopus bimaculoides | reverse complement strand
TATATATATATATATATATATATATATATATATATATATATGGCATAGTTCATCAATGACTTTTCTCCACTGCTGTCGACTCCGGGCTGTCTTTTTTGCTTCTCTCTTGTTGGATTCCTGCTTTTTCCCCTCTGCCTCAGTATCCTGCCTCCAGTTATTTTTTGGCATCCTCTATTCTGCCTCCCTTATGGGTTCATGTTTCCTTGTGGGAAGGTCTTCCTCTCCCATGCCTTGAATTGTCATAGTTTTGAATTGTCATTGATGTTTCAGTAACTTTGCATTTTTCAAGGTAGTAAGGTTGTGTCCAACACAAACTCATTTTAAACCTCTGGGAAAAGCAGGTCCATATTAGTCTCCCCTCTACCCTTTGACCTGCCAAACATGTGAGACTGACATAGTTCTTGTGGTCACTGAGGCACACAAGCTACCATACTGCAATGATTCCTGGTGGTTAAAACTTCTTAGAGTCACACACAGTGGATATTTCAATCAAACTACCACACATTGTGACAATGAAACAGCAATTTCCATAGATTCAGACAAATGGAAGGTGTAGTAGCGATGGGTGTAGATGTAATTCTTCAGTTTCCTCCATGGTTACCTTCTCGGTCAAAGAGCCACATGGTCAAAATCATAGTCTCCATTGACCATTAATGGATGGACACAATACCTTCCCCTTCAGCTTTTTTCTTTTTTAATTTCATTCTCTCTTTTTTTAAACTAATTTATTTGTTATTTTATTTTTATTTTTTATTCGTATTTACAACATCCATTTTGGCAACTACTTGGCTGTTGTCAAATTTGCTAAAAAACTATGCATGTGTGTGTGTGTGTGTGTGTAGGTATGTACGTAGGTATGAATGAATGTATTTAGGTAGGTAAGTCTATATGTATGAATGTATGTATGTATGTATGTATGTATATACATACATATATATGTACATACATACATACATATATATTATATATAT
>NC_068988.1:12763370-12767773 GCF_001194135.2 Octopus bimaculoides | reverse complement strand
TGTGTGTGTGTGTGTGTGTGTGTGTGTGTGTGTGTGTGTGTGTGTGTGTCTGTGTTAGTATATCGAGTCAGATAATGGAAGCCAAGTGCAGTTGCTAGAAAGCTGGTTTACTTAAGGATTGTACAAATAAACGTTGACTGATAAATTGTCTCCTATCTCTTTATTTAAGATAACTTTAACAGTAAAAATGATGTAAGTCATGTCTCAGCAGTAACACCAGCATCAGCAGTAGTAGTAGTAGTAGTAGTAGTAGTTGTGGTACTGATGGTGGTTGTGGTGGTGGTGGTAGTAGTGGTGGTTGTGGTGGTGGTGGTAGTGGTGGTGGTAGTAGTGGTGGTGGTGGTTGTGGTCATTGTCGTGGTGGTGGTGGTGGTGGTGGTAGCTGTAGAAGTAGTTGTAGTAGTAGAAGTAGTAGTGGTGATGGTAGTTAGTAGTGGTGATAGTAGTGGTGGTTGTAGTAGCAGCAGCAACAGTAGTTTTTTTTTTCCCTCTCTTTCACAGTTTAGCCCGGAAAGGAAGGGTACCAGTTATGACTATTTTTTCAAAGCATCTGAATCCGGGGTGGGGGGATTGTCCTAAAACTGGAGGCCTGACTCTACTACTTACCAGGAAGTGTACTTGTACCAAAGGACCCCAAAGACCAGGTGGTAGCATTAAGAATTGAGGTTATAACCCCAAAAACCCAGAACACAAAGAGCTGGAACAAATACCACAAGATATCTCATCCAGATACGCAAAACATTTTGCCAATCAATTGCCCTGTGTGGGTATTCTATTTATTCTAGCAGGTTAAGAGGACACACATAGGTTTCCTTATTGTATCTGTTGGCAGTGCTATGTTGATGTTTCAGTGAAACTAAATTTAACAGTGAAATAAACTGTCCATTTAGATGAGGTGTCGGAGAAGAGACCAGATGGTGTAAAGGTTTGACACTAGGAGAAGAGAAAGGGAGAGAGAGAGAGAAGGGAGAATGATGTGCAGACATCTGTTGGTAATGGGATGAGTTTGATAACAGTATAAGAAGCAAGACACGATCTTGGGAAAGCTAAACAAACCAAATCATTTGATAAATATAGTAGGAACCCGGACAAGTTTTCTTTTGTGATATTCTTGACAAAGAACATCATCACTTAGAAAATGACATTCAGTAACACATCTTGTACTAAAATCTCTAAAAGTGTTAGAAGTAAAATGGTGTAAAAAGGGTTTGTCTTCAAACTACAAAGCAGACTTATGAATGATATTAGAAACGTATTCATCAGTGATAATAACTGTGTGACAGAGATTTTCAAACATGAAATACCCACCAATATAGATTCTCTCTCTCTGTGTCTCTTTCCTAAATCAAAGAGGACTGTACAAGACTCTGGTATAAACGAAGTGAAGGTCATGAAATGAAGCCACAAAAGAAAATATCTGGGCAAGAAGATTGATCCCAAACTGAGAGGGAAACTCCAAAAATAAAATTGGTTTCAAATTTTGGTACAGGGCCAGTATTTTCAGGGGAGAGAGTGAGTCAATTACATTGACCCCAGTGCTCAACTGGTGCTCATTTTATCAACCCTGAAAGGAGGAAAGTCAACTTCAGTAGAATTTGAACTCAGAATGTAAAGCCAGAGGAAATGCCACTAAGCATTTTGCCCAGCTTGCTAATGGTTCTGCCAGCTCATCGCCTTAACTCCAAAAATAATATTGGTTTAAAATTTTGGCACAAGGCCAGCGATTTTGGCTGAGGGAAAAAGTTGATTACATCAACCTCAGTGTTCTACTGGTACTTATTTTATCGACCATGAAACAAGGAAAATCAAAGCTGACCATCATGGGATTTGAACTCAGCTTATGAAAAGCCGGAACAAATATTAGAGAGACAAGGCCTGAAATTTGAGGGAGGTGGTCAGTCGATTACATCCACCCCAGTGTTCAACTGTCACTTTATTTTATCGACCACAAAACAATGAAAATCAAAGTTGAACTCAGCTTGTGAAGAACCGGGACAACAAGGTCTGAAATTCGAGGGATATGGTCAGTTGATTACATTGACCCCAGTGTTCACCTGGCACTTATTTTATTGACCCTGAAAGGATGGAAGGTAAAGTTGGCCTTGGTGGAATTTGAACTCAGAATGTAAAGACAGATGAAATACCGCTAAGCATTTAACCCTGCATGCTAACGAATCTGCCAGCTCACTGCCTTAACTCCAAAATTAATATCAAGACCAATAACTACTTAGCAATTCCTGTTGTTCACAGCAGTTTGGCAACACTTGTTATTCACTAAAACTTGGCAATGTCTGTTATTCAGTACAACTTGGCAATACCTGTTGCTTTGATATAATAAACTGGTCCTTACAAGTCTTGTGCTGTAAACTAATCCTTAAAAAATTTGTCCATAAATTTCTCACCTGTCTCAGAATATGCCATCATAGAGCTGACATTAATTGAATAGATTTGCCCTGAAACTAAGGTGGGTAGATGCCTATTACAGGAAGTCATCACATAAAAAAGTAAACAAAAAGAAACTAAAGATAAATAATGCAAACATGTGACTATGACAGACTGCTGGAATTTAAGAGAATATAGGAAATAAAAGAGGATTTACATTGTGATAAAGGATTGGGGGAATTATAAGAAAAACTTTGATATGAAGTACTAAGATTTTTAAACACATTAAATACATTAACTTGTTTGTTACTGTATTTATTTTGAGATGCTCTGTGTTCCTTTCAATTACTTTAAATATAACAAAGAATTTAGTAAAATAACTTAGTTATCATTCAGCTAGTGCTAGGAACATAAATTGTGGCTAAGGTTTGGTGGAAGATTTTTATTCAAACCTTATGAAAACAGGACATTTGTACTCAGAGCCAGAGCTGGTTTCAGCTGGGTTGGTAACGAAAGGGTTAAACAAGGTAATAGAAATACACAAAATCAGAAGGACCAGTAGACTTGAGGATTCATTGAGAGGAAAAAGCATTTGACTAAAAGTTCTTCAAGGCAGTGCATATATATATATATATATATATATATACACACACACACACACACACACACACACACACACACACACACACATATATACATATATTATTTATATATATATATATATATATCATCATCATCATCATCATCATCATCATCGTTTAACGTCTGCTTTCCATGCTAGCATGGGTTTGACGATTTGACTGAGGACTGGTGAACCAGATGGCTGCACCAGGCTCCAATCTGATCTGGCAGAGTTTCTACAGCTGGATGCCCTTCCTAATGCAAACCACTCAGAGAGTGTAGTGGGTGCTTTTACATGCCACTACCAACATAATGTGGTAGTCCTGATTAGGATGAATGTTATTGTTATTTAACCTCAGGAAACATTGTCTCCAGCTGGCTATCGATGCACTATCTGTGTCCTTATATTTTTGAACAAGTTGCTTAGTGTCCCTACTCAGCTCAGAGTTCAAATTTACAGAAAACAAAAGACGAAGACAGGTAAATGAACAACAAGCAGGTGTATTATATATGTATGTATATATATATATACATATATATAATAACTGCATACTTTTATTCCGACATATGTTTCGAAGAATTACAATTTATGCGATCCATAGGAATCGGCGATGTTAAAAATGTAAACTTCTCCTCAGGGAAATGTATGGGAACCAGCTTAAACATAAGACAAACTGGTTCCCATACATTTCCCTGAGGAGAAGTTTACATTTTTAACATCGCCAATTCCTATGGATCGCATAAATTGTAATTCTTCGAAACATATGTCGGAATAAAAATATGCAGTTATAATATGTGCTTACTCCATTCTTTAAATTCATATATACTCAAATACCTAAAATATCAAGGAGTTTCTACCTCATAAACAGGAGTTACACCACAGTTATTTTGTGATGTTTGCTACCCTGGTATCTATTAACCAATTTATTTTATCCGAGTTATTTATTACTTGGAGAAAATAAATACATATAATAAAATATACATATATATATATACATATATATATATATAAAATGATAAAAGTAAAATGGAGAGTTCAAACTGACATATGTTAATTTATTAACATAATATTAATAATCCTTACATATATATATTTAAGCAAATGTGGGGATAAGCAAGTTAGACACATCAATATATAAAGTATATTAAATACATCAAATACAATATATATATATATATATATATATATATGTAAATATATAAAATGGACCAACTTACAAATGTACAAATGACAGAGAAAATTAAAGAGAAAATTAATATATGGAGAATATCTGGATCTCATCTCTGAACTATGTGTGTGTGTTTGTGTGTGTGTGTGTGTACATATATATATATATATATTACATACACACAAACACACTATATATATATACATATATATATATATATATATATATATA
>NC_068988.1:12763034-12763360 GCF_001194135.2 Octopus bimaculoides | reverse complement strand
ATATATATATATATATATATATATATATATATATATATTACACACACATGCACACACTCACACATACTCAAACACACACAAGTTTTCTTTTAACAACTTCAGTTGATTGCGACAATAGTCAATTTATTTTGTGCTGACATTAAAAAATTTACTTTTTAAACTATTATCCACAATTACTTCAGAATTTACAAAAGACTTTTCTCTGGTTTGCTGTTTAATAATGACAAATACCTTTTGATCTTTTGAATTTGTTCTGTATGAAGTGACGGCTGTCTGGCAAAAGATGAAATGCCCCAAGCAGCACACACACGCGAGTGCCCCCCCCC
>NC_068988.1:12761414-12762665 GCF_001194135.2 Octopus bimaculoides | reverse complement strand
ACAAAGAAAACAGTTTATTTTACCGATCATATCATTTGTTCTTCACCTATTTTACCTGTCTGATTATAAACCTTTTCACAATTTTAGAATTGAATCACTTTGACAAAGAATATTTTCTTTCTTCAGTCAAAGATATTTGTTTACAGCTACTATATCATTGCCATTGTTGTAGCTTAGCTCCAGTTGTCAACTTTGATTGAACAGAACTATGATCAAAGAACAGAAAGTAGCATTTAATCCCTTATTTGTTACAAGATATAATGTTGTCACTAGAACTACCACATATACTTGTGTATAAGTCATATCTCCTATTTACTTTTAAATCTTGATCCCATATTTTTTCCCTTCATAGTTTTAGCTTTGCTCCATATATAAGTCACACACCATTTTTTCCAGTTATGCTCAAGAATAAAATAGTGTGGCTTATACATGAGTAAATATCTTACATCATCCTGGTTACTTGTTCTTCTCTCTTTGAAACAGTAGTGTGCTGCTTGAGAGGCAAATATACCTGCTGTTTCTAGCTGGTGAAGAAACCATGTTGATGAGCCCCTTGATTCCTCTTTGGTTTGTTTACACATGTTTTGAATGCCACAAGCAGTGGTCAGGAAACACTTATTTGTATTGGCCAGCTCAATTTCATTTACATAGCAACAGGAGACAACCAGCAGGCAAAGACACTCAGAAACCAATTGGGTTTTTTTTTGCTTTTTTGTAAATTAAAACTATTAAATACTTTAATTGCCAGGACAAATAATGTGGACAGTGGGAGATTTATGTAGATAATAGGGAATTTGTAGGGATGATGACCACATGTGTCAACAATGTGTGGTTCCAGCTGCGTTCACAACAATGTGTGGTTCCAGTTTCAATTTCAGTGTAGGACAATTTGCAAGACTATCTTCCATCATAACCATGAGATCATTAATACTGTGTGAGTGGAATTTAGTTGATGAAAACTGTATGGAAGCCTGTCATATATGTGTGTGTGTGTGTTTCATCTTTTGTCTTTTACTTGTTTCAGTCATTACACTGTGGCCATGCTGGAGTACCACCTTGAGGAATTTTAGTTGAATGAATCGACCCCAGTACTTTTTTTTTTTTTTAAGCCTGGTACTTATACAATCAGTCCCTTTTGCTGAACTGCTAAGTTACAGGAATGTAAACATATAAACATTGGTTGTCATAGCGTTTATGGGGTGACAAACACACACACACACACACACACACACACACACACACACACACACA
>NC_068988.1:12754370-12761321 GCF_001194135.2 Octopus bimaculoides | reverse complement strand
CTGTAATTTCCAGAAAGGCTTCTCAAACTGTGACGCTTTGATAAGCCCTCCTTGACAAAACTTAGAAGTCACAGTCAAAGTTTAAGAAATAAATAAATATTTGAACCTACTTCATGTATTGAGTTCTTTCTCCAGTTAATGTTGTTCTAGGTCATTTAGAAAGCACTACTATTACTACCACCACCACCAACATCACCTTAAAAACACTCAGAACTTTCTGGATAACTTACTACTACTACTACTACTACTACTACTACTACTACTACTACTACTACTACTACTACTACTAC
The DNA here is from genome assembly GCF_001194135.2 of Octopus bimaculoides. NCBI lineage: Eukaryota > Metazoa > Mollusca > Cephalopoda > Octopoda > Octopodidae > Octopus > Octopus bimaculoides. The sequence goes on along the minus strand of NC_068988.1, from coordinate 12,761,031 downwards.
TACTACTACGTGTGTGTTTAGGGATATAGTGTACTATGTCGTCTGCATGTCTAGTTGAGTTATCTAACTTTATTCTAATGTTTACTTTACATTTCGTATGTTTGGGAAAATGATAGAGTACACACCAGACAAAGACAAGGTCGATATAGCCAACTGAAAATCTTGAAGACGGACAATTGTGCTCCAGTCTGGTCGCAATCAAATAACTGATACAACTAAAAGAAGGATAAAAGAATGATAGGAAATTCATGTAGATATTAAGGAATAAAGATAAAGAAATAATCAAAGCTCCTGGTGTGAGGTTGAATAATAATTCACATTTCCTGTTTTAACTCCTTGCTGATATCTACTTAGCAATCTAATCAATTTTGTTTGTAATTTAATAAACACAACAGTGTTTGTAAGGCAAAGTGTGTTATTGATGTATGATGTAATACATATGCTTGTGAACATCAATCAACAGCGGGAGTGGATGGGCTCTATGTCAGGAGTGGGGTTACTTCGTCCCCAGGTGAATTGAAATTTGAAGTGAGACTGCTAATGAAGTCTCTAAAAACTCATATAGAAAACTGAAGACCAAAGCAATATGTGGATATAAATTAGATACCTAGGAATCTCACTGCATTAGTATGAAGATTAAACTCCTGCTGCTATTGAGCATCATCTTCTCTAACCTTCTTTATAGCTGTGAGTTATGGCCTCTGATTTAGATACTAGAGAGGAAATTGAACATCTCCTGGCAAAGATGTTTGCATAAGATACACCACATTTCATACAGAGACTGTGTTACTAATCTGAAGTAACAAGAAGATCAGGGCCTTCATGTAAACTTAGTCGGTTGGTGGCCAGCAAGAGCATGAAATATATGAGGATGGATCCTTCCACCTTCCATGGCAGTGTCCCCAGCGGTGTCTGCAGAGTCCCAGGAAGAAAGGGCATCCAAAGAAGAAATGGCTGGCAGTAGTAAAAAAAAAAGATGTAAGTGATGGCAAGAGTTGAGATGAAGCTTGGGACCTGGCACTTGACAGAAACGCCCAGAAGGCTCTGCTTGCCCAATGTTTGGTGCTTATAAAAAATGATGAAATGAAAGCAAATTTTCTAAAAAAAAATATTTGTTATCTTAAATAAAATTAAATGAAAAAAATTTCTCATTTGTATATTTGCCGCCAAGAGTAGTATGCACACTGGTGTTATGTTAACTCTCTCAACCCCTGTTTCTAAACCATGTAAAGTGTCACTGAAGATTTCAAGCAAGCAAGAGAGCAAGCAAGCAAGCAACCAACCAACCAACCAACCAAGCGGTCATTCAACGGATGTTAAACCATGATGATGATAATGATAACGATGAGTGTTCCAATAGTTCTGATCAACAGAACAACCAGCTGCTCGTGGAATTAACATGCAAGTGGCTGAGCACTCCACAGACACATGTACCTTTAACTTAGTTCTCAGGGATATTCACTGTCACACAGAATAGGACAAGGTTGGCTCTTTGAAATACAGGTACAACTGAGTGGACTGCCAATAAAGTGTCTTGTCCAAGGATACAACATGTTACCAGGAATTGAACTCATGACTTTAACAATTGTGGGCCAAATACCCTAATCATTAAGCCATTTAAATGTACTGCTTAATGTTTGGTTATTTGATAATCCGTGCGAAAACCGATGGCTAAGATCTGTTGCAATGGATCTTTAATACTGCATACTTTGATGTATATACGTATATTCACACACACACACACACACACATGTACACGGGTGTATGCATATTTACATATGCATGTGTGTTCGTGTGTGTGTGTATGCATGTGTGTACATATGTTTGCGCACATTTCCACTATTTACTTCTCTGTTTCTCCTCCTCTTGAAATCCCTTTTTTCCCTTTCAGTGACAAATGTATGTTTGTCGACCACTTTCCTTATGTCGACCACCTTCATTATCATAATCATTATTATTAATATGTTTTTGTTTCTTTCATTTCTTGTTCCTTTCTTTCTTTGTTACTTTTTTTTTTATTTCACTTCTATCTTTTTCTCTCTCCTTTTTTTTATTTTCCTTTCTTTTTAATGACTGATTAGAAAATATTGAGACAGCTTTAAACTCTGCTATACTCAGATCAAAAGTTTCATTGTAACCAAGGATATAATTATGCACACACACACACACACACACACACATGCGTGCGCGTGCACACACACGACATACATATAGTTTCATACACATATACAAACTCACACACACACATATAATATATATATATACAAAGAACACATACTTATAAATATATATATATATAGATGCATACACACACATACATACATATAAATATATATATACAAAGAACCCAGACTTTTATAAACATACACACATATACACATATACATACATTCATATATACAAACACATGCACATGCACACACTCAGACAGACAGACAGACAAGCATATATTCCCAACGGATTGTTTGTTGTTCTGTTTGTACAAGAGCAATCAATCGATCGTATAAAGAATATACTTAGTCCGATGTTTAACAACAGTAACTCAAACTCTGTTTCAGTCCCTTCCATGCTATGCAGTGACAACATCAACAACATCAACAGCAACAACAACATACAAAGAAACAAACATACACATCAGAGATAGAGGTTGGTGCTTGTTGCTGCACCTCGTCAAATAGTTTACGATGATGCGCGCCAAGAAGACGGAGAATAAGATGTCACGCCGCAGAAGTTTGCGAAGAAACAAAATCGTGCTGAATGCGTACAATAACAATGGCAAGAAGAACATGAATAAAAATGTTGCCAAAGAGAAAAACAATGGTAGCAAGAAACATCACCACAACAATGATGGCAACAACAATACCACCATGACCACCACCATTGACACCACAAACAACAACATTGACGAAAGTAAGATTCACAATCTTTTACCTGGGTTTTATGACAAGACCAAGTCAACAGAACATGTGGCAAAACACAGGTAACTATTATTATTATTATTATTATTATTATTATTATTATTATTATTATTATTATTATTATTATTATTATTATTATTATTATTATTATTATTATTATTATTATTATTATTATTATCATCATCATCATCATCATCATCATCATTATGAAGGTGTTGAGCTGGCAGAATCATTAGCATGCCTGACAAAATGCTTAGAAGCATTTCATCTGTCCTTAAGTCCTGAGTTCAAGTTCTGCTGAGGTCGACTTTGCATTTCATTCTTTTGGGGTTGATAAAATAAGTAACTGACTAGCCCCTTCCCCCAAAGTTTCAGGCCTTATGCCAATTATAGAAAGGATTATTATTATTGTTGTTATTATTTATTTATTCACTTAACTAACCATCTGATAAGGGTACACCAAGCACATGCATCACAACCATGTGTGCACAACATGGTGATCTCATATCAAGATAAACAACGCATGACCTTGCAGGTGGGGCCCAGTTAGAATTTTCTTCAGATTGAGTAGCCCACTCTGCTCAAAAGTTTCCCTCAATAAGGGTTGTTTAAGGATGTTGAATGAAAGATGCATGTTTCCAGAGGTGAATTATTCAAACCCCCAAAAATTGCCTTGATGTCTTTATCAGTTTGGATCGGCAAATCCATGCCAGCCAGTGGTGATTTCAGTCACTGGACTGGAACCCCATTAGGGTAGACAGACAAAGTCATATCAAAGTATACACATTTTCCTCTTTATCTTTGATTATTGTATCTAGACAAGATGCAGGCATGGCTGTGTGATTAAGAAACTCACTTTGCAACTGTGGTTTTGGGTTCAATCTAACTGCAGGTCACATTAGGCAAGTGTCTTCTATTATAGCCCTGGGTCAGCCAATGACTTGTGAGTAAATTTATGAGAAGGAAATTGTGAAAGCCCATCATATACATGTGTGTGTGTGTGTGACTTTGTCCCTCACCACAGCTTGACAACTGGTGTTGGTTTATTTATGTCCCCATAATTTAGTGGTTCAGCAAAAATTTAAAAAAAAAACAATAAAAGAAGTACCAGACTTTAAAAAAAAGTACTGGGGCCAACTTGTTTGACTAAACCCTTCTAGACGGTGCACTGATATGTTGTATATAAACTTTTTGAATTATGAAATAATGTATTTCACTCATAATTATTATATTATTCAATAAATTCAATTGTGTTTTTGTGGCGAGCTGGCTGAAACGTTAGCACGCCGGGCGAAATGCTTAGCAGTATTTCATCTGTCTTTACGTTCTGAGTTCAATTCCACCGAGGTCGACTTTGCCTTTCATCCTTTCAGGGTCGATAAATTAAATATCAGTTGCATACTGGAGTCAATCTTATCGACTGGCCCTCAACCCCAAGAATTTCAGGCCTTGTACCTAGAGTAGAAAAGATTATAGTAGTGACTATGGAAGACTGGTGGGATTATTTATTTGTATGGACTTATAGATTGGTCGCTATTTAGTTATTGTAGGTTTACTATTAATACCAATACAGATGTACATAGATTTATGTGTTTCTTGTAGTTTAATTTTAAAGTTAGTATTTAATCATGCCTATATTTAGATTGAATACTGTTGTACATCGGGTAAATGTGTTTGAAAGTCGTTTGTGTGTTTTGTTCCCAAAACAGCACTTCTTTTAGTGCTGTTGACGCTGCCGGATTGAGTGGTACTGTCCAGGTGTCGAAACCATAATGATATCCGTGGGGCAGCTGATGATGGAGGCATGCTGGATTGTTGGTATGGCTATTTATGTATATGTGGAATAGTGTTATAACATCCTTTTGATATATGTTTACAAGAGAGTGCTGATAGCTTCTGGTTTTGGGTAAAAGAAAACACAGGAGGATCCGTTAATTATGATTTTATGCAACATATTCCCCTCTCAGATTAATACACTTATTACTGTGGTCCTTCAGTTTTTCTAAACCCTGTAAGATAATTTAGGAGGTTGGGCTCCCAACCAGGCCTTTCACGATACCCTTAAAACCAGGAACTTTTCTGCATCCACACTTTATTATAAGTGTTTGTGCTTGTCCTCCACCAGTGCTGGTTTGCTTACATCCCTGTATCTTCACAGTTTAGCATAAAAGACAAATAGAGTAAGTACCAGGTTTAAAATAACTGAAGCAAGTTAAAAGTTAAAAGGATCCTTTAATCTTTGTCAGAATGGACAAACATATTTCAAAACTATTGTTTCTCTACAATTGTAAAGCAAGGAATTTGTTATGTGTTTATATAACTTGTTTTCTATTTCTCATTTGATATTTCCAACCTATTTTCCCAATGTGCACAGCAAACAATCAATCAAGCTTGTGAACATATACTTTTTTTATTTACAAAGCTTCAACAGTTATAAATGAGACAGATTATTATTTCTTGGTTTTACAATGTAGATTGTAGTTGACATTTGTCACTCCAGTTTTGTTGCTTTTGTAGTTCTTAATGGCTAGGCATTGACTTAGTTAAGCTAGGAGGGGTGTATGAAAAGCCTTGAGCCTCAAAAAAATAAAACATAGTACAAGACTTCTGATGATTTATTTTTCAACATTGTCCCCCTCGATGGCTGAACACCTTGAAGTATTTTGGTTGAATGAATACTCATATTTTTTTAAGCCACACACTTATTCTATCAGCCTCTTTGCTGAACCACTAGATTACAGGGATATAAACACACCAACGCCGGTTGTCAAGTGGCGGTGAGAGATAAACACAGACACAAAGACTCACACACACACACACACACATGATGAGTTTCTTCCGGTTTTTGTCTACCAAATCCACTCGCTAGACTTTAGTCAGCCTGGGGCTACAGTAGAAGACACTTGCCCCAGGTGCCATGCAGTAGAACTGAACTTGAAACCATGTAATCACAAAACAAACTCTTAACCACACAACCATGCATGTACTTTTATAAAACTAATGATTTTTAATGAATGCTGTAATTTTGTCAATCTTTACCAGGACTTCTGCTGCTAGAATTGAATCAGAGACAAAACCAACAAATAATAATAATAATAGTAATAATAATAATAATAAAAATATTCCGGATGTTGAATGTGAGGAATTCCCAGAAATGTTGCCATTTCCTACACCATCGAGAGCAGTAGTATTATTGCAAGCTGCTCGAGCTTTTGAAGTGTTACAGCATCCAGATGACTGGCCCACTTCACTGGAATCTCATTTAGATGAAAACCTATTTGTGACCCATGACTTATCGGATCTTTCAGAAAAGAATGATCTAGAAATGCGATTCATATTTGATCTGGCATATTCTGCCCTGAAATGTAAGTGATATTTTTTGTTTGTTTTTTATTTCGTGTGTGTGTGTGTGTGTGTGTGTGTGTGTGTGTGTGCATGCATTTGTATGTGTTTTTGTGTGCATGTGTATCTGGGGTCTAACCTGTGGTCTTATGAATCCTACAGCTCAGAATTTATTTTGGTCTTATGAATACTACAGAGTGAAACAGAGTTTCTTTTAACAAGATGCCTCTTGAAATCACCCGAGGAGACACATCTACACTGAGGAATACATCTAAACAAGTTGTGCAGTATCCCACTCACAAGAAGATCGATGCTAGATGGGTTGAAACAATTGTAGTGCTCAATAAAGATTCTCATATATCCCATCTTTCATCTCTCTCATTGATTACATATATATATAT
>NC_068988.1:12739854-12753488 GCF_001194135.2 Octopus bimaculoides | reverse complement strand
TCCAGCTGTAGAAATTCTACCAAATTAGATTGGAGCCTGGTGTTGCCATCCGGTTTCACCAGTCCTCAGTCAAATCGTCCAACCCATGCTAGCATGGAAAGCGGACGTTAAACGATGATGATGATGATGATATATATATATATATATATATATATATATACTTGAGTTTATCTACTCTGGAATAATTTGGTGGTGCTGGTGATAGTCTTTGCTGTTATTGTTGATATCGTTTTTGTTTTTGTTTTGTCCCATCCATGGGCCTGATGGCACAGACCTATGATCAAAAGCATTTGAATACTGAACATCTAATCCTATTTCCAAGGAATATTGCTGGCGATGCCACTGTCAAAATTATTAAACAATCAAATAACTCAGACTCACCCAGCACATAAAAAACAATAGTTAAGATAATGTCGTCAGTTTTAAAAAATGTAATTTGAAATAATTTTCATGTTCATTCAAGTAAATTATTGCATATTAACCTATAATTTTCTTCATCAGTTTTTTTGGCAATTATGGTGAAGTGCATGCTTAGCTGAGGAGGTTACATAAGATTGAAACATTTCTAGAACTACCTTCCATACTTTATTAAATTGGCTAATATGATCTTAATCATTGAGTTAATGCTGTCGTTTCCCACCACATAATTATAATTTTAATTAATTAGTTTTAATATTCTCACAACATTAAACATATGAACACAAACTTCACTTTTAAACAGTCAGCTGTATTTCTTTCTCATTATACACTTTGCTCTGAATCTTCACCACTCCATCCATACCCTCTCCTCTGACACCAGCACTACTACTCATAAATCTACCAGCTATATCATATAAACTTACCTCATATATTCAGAATTTAAAACCAACCTTTCACATTTTCTTTTCTCCTGTATTTTTCTCTCTCTTTTTCTTTCCACAGACCAGAGCGTTTTAAGCAACCTTTTAAGACATTGCCGTTTCTATAGACTATTCCCAGACGTAAGTAGAACAGCTAACATGTTGTTGTTGTTACTGTCATTGTTGGTGGTGCTTAAATTCTATTTATTTATTAATGTTTTACAGACACTTGTTGGAACCTGAATTAGCATGTCTTATAACTTAATCTGATATTATTATTAATCCATTCACACTTACAAATCCTTCTTAGTAATATTAAATCAAACTCCAGTACTTAAATGATACTTTATTTTTATTACTTTATTATTCTCCCCTGGCAGGGATAAAAGGTAAATTTGAACTTGGTGTAATTTGAACTTGGTGTAATTTGAACTTACAACAGTTGACTAAATATTGCAAGACTTTAGTTGTGTGCCAAAGACTCAAATTATTATATTTTTTTAATTCTCTTCTTTCCAGTTGAAAAATAAGGCTTTGATGGTTCAACATCATAAAACCTTCTTTAGCAAATAAATATTACTGACAGAAGCAGTATGAATACGAAACGGAAATCTTTGTATCCTTCTTCACATGGATACTGAAGTATTCTTCCTGAAATCATGTGATTTCAGCAATTCTGTCACCTATGCTAGACAATTCTTGTCTGCTAACTATACATCCATATGAGAGGATCTCTCAAGCCAAATAGTGCAGTAATATGGTGTTCTAACAATACAACCATGTTATGTCAGACATAAAGATTACCATGCAGTATTAATACTGCTTTCATTGCTAATATTTGTTTTTTTAACGAGCCTACTGCCTATTTGCAACATCTGTGATTGAACAGTCACTGTTTTTGTATACATCATTGCTGGTGGAATTTGGCTGGCATGCAATAAGCAAATACCTGCTTCTGATAAAGCACATAAACACTGAAATCATGTGATCTAGCAGGTCTGCCATCCATGCTAGTTGATTCTCATCTGCTAATGATATGTCTGTGCTTCTTAGTAATGTGCATCTATATGAGAGAATCTCTCAAGGTGAATATTGCAGGAATACGGCATTCTAACAATACACCCATGTTGAGTGGGATATAAAGATTGCCATTCGGGATTAACACTGTTTTGTCAGTGATGGATGCTCGACTGTTAACAGTTAGAAGTGATTCATCTCCCTGCCAGATATGTCTAGAATGACAGTGCCAGAACAGGTGCTGATGTCCTGATTAGCCAGTTAGCTTGTTGAAAAATATATATTAGTGACAGAGGCAGTATCAACACCAAGAGTTAATATTTATTCCCACTTAAACATGGATGTCTTGTTAGAACAAACTATACTGTGGTTGTTAGCACGAGAGAAACTCTCATGTTGGCTTTTGGTGCAAAATGCACTCTTTTTTATATCACGAGCGAAGAGATAAATACTAGCCAGCTCCAATCAAACATCCATGTACAGATTCCTTTGTGAGTTTCATATTGTTGTTGTTGTAGTTTTTGATGATGATGATAATGATGATGATGATAATGATGATGATGATAATGATGATGATGATAAAGATGAGGATGATGATGAGGAGGAGGATGGTGATGATGACGATGATAAGGAGGAGGATGGTGATGATGATGATGATGATGATAATGATAATAAAGATGAGGATGATGATGATGATGATGATGATGATGATGATGATGTCACTGCACTACTTGACCGACATTTTTGATAATGAAGATGATAATAATGAATGATGGTGATGAAGATGATAATGGAGATGGTCATGAAGGTGAAAATAATAATGCTGAAGCTGATGTTGTGGCAATGATGATGACGATAGTAATGATGATGGTGATAATGCTGATAATGATGGTGATAGTAATAATGATAATGGTAATGATGATGATGATGATGATGGTAATGATGATGATGATAGTGATAATGATGGTGTTGGTGATGATGGTAATGATGGTTATAGTAATAATAACGAAAGTAATACAGATGCTGTTGGTGATGGTAATGATGATGCTTTTTTCAAATTCTTGTACTTTCAGTTAGTTTCCCACCATTCCACAGTCATGGTGGTTCTTTACGACCTGGTGAAGGCCAGATTCGAAGAACCACAAGGGAAAAGCCATGAAACCCTATCCTTGATAGGGCAAATAGAGCGAGCTGTTTATTCCTGCAAGACAAAGTTAAGCGCTTGGTTAGCCAGACACCGTATCAAGGCAAATGCTTTGTCTCTAGATTCTCTTTTACCTGAACAGGTACGATCGAAGGACAGGATTAGTTCACAGATGAATGTTTATATTTGGGTTAATCAACTCAAAACGAGGTAAATTATTATTTTCTTGTGTGTCTGTATTTTGTCTTTATTTTAAGAAAGGCAGAAAAGAAGAGAGAAAGAGAGATAGAAATATGTTTTTATACATATATGGAATGGTAGATATAGGAAACTTCCTTGTGATAGAATGATTAATGGGTGGATCTTTGTGCGTGAGAAGACCCGGCAAGCCAAGTGAGACCAAAATCCAAGGCCTCTGCCAGGGATGTAGCCAGCCCATTTACACGTAACATTCCTTCATTGGACATTAAACTCCGCTTGCGAAGACCTGTTGAGGCAAGTGAAATCGAAATCGAACTAAATTTGTAGACTGGCACCCATGCCAACGTCTCTTTCATTGAACACTAAACTCGGCTTGCGAAGACTTGTTGGGGCAAGCGAAAGCGAAATCGTGATGGCACCTGTACCAGTAGATCACTAAGAGCACCGTCCGAGTGTGATCGTTGCCAGAGCACCAGCTGTCTGACTTCCGTGCCGGTGGCACGTAAATAGCACCATTTGAGCATGATCGTTACCAATGTCGCCTTCCTGGCACTTGTGCCAGTGGCACGTGAAAAGACATTTGAGCGAGTTCGTTGCCAGTACTGCTGGACTGGCTCCTGTGGAAGTGGCACGTAAAATACACCATTTCGAGCATGGCCATTGCCAGTACCTCCTGACTGGCCTTCGTACCGGTGGCACATAAAAGCATCCACTACACTCTCGGAGTGGTTGGCGTTAGGAAGGGCATCCAGCTGTAGAAACTCAGCCAGATCAGATTGGAGCCTGGTGTAGCCATCTGGTTCACCAGTCCTCAGTCAAATCGTCCAACCCATGCTAGCATGGAAAGCGGACGTTAAACGATGATGATGATATTACATATATATATATAAAACAGAGTTTGTGTGTGTGTGTGGTGCATATGTTCCTTATGGATTTGAAAACTGATTTGCTGATTTTAATGCAAGAGGTTTCATAAGATTCAGTAATCTTTCGGCTATCAAATAAAGTATGTTTTTTTGTACAACTCTTTTTTACTACAAAAATAACCTTGAAAAGGAGGTTGGGTCACAATTTTGAGGTAATTTTCAGGTAATATTCTGATTTGCTTCTAATCTACATTGCCATTTTAATGTTTTTGGTGTCAAAAAATCAGCAATGTACAAGGAGTGTTAACGAGTGCATTTGTGATAACCCAATTTTTTTAATGGCGATTTTTTAAAGGGGGTGAGATAACCAAAGAGTACCAAAAAGGTAGCCACTATGTTCATTGTATTATGATTATCATAGTTTGAATCCTAATCATAAATATGGTGCAGGGGAGATTACTTGTGAACAAAATTAAAAAATAGCTCATTCCTCAGATCCTTAATTAGTTGAATTGCAATTACAAAACCTTTTCTGAAATATTGATAAATGTTGAAGATGAAGAATTGTTTTGATACAGAGTTAAACGATGATGATGATGATGATGATTACATTATTTATTCTGGGAAAATAGTAAGGCATGCAGTGCATGTGTTGCACACATAGACCCTTCGCCCTGGTATGTATGTATGTATGTATGTATGTATGTATGTATGTATGTATGTATGTATGTCCTGGAGACAAATATACATATTTATTACAAGCATGCATGAGTACATAATACATAAATACATGATGGCTGTCCACTCATGACCGAGGAAGACCATTGCCAACCTTCAGGAACATTGTGCGCTCTAGGACTAACTTATATTTTGCATTTGTGGCTCCGTTGGTGGCTAATGAGCCCTGCTCTTGACAAGCATACACGACTGAAAACAATGCAGACCAAGCTTTCCCCATTCACTATACGAGCCGTGCGCTTTCACGCAGCTCACTTAAGTTCTTCATGCTGGATACGTACTCTCTCAAAAGTGTCGATCCCTTCCTTAACCTGCTTCCTCCATCTGTGGTGATGACAGGCATTGTTCTCCCAGTCAGTGTCCTGCATATCACAGGCCTTTAATGAGGACTTGACACAATCCTTAAAGCGCAGCCTTGGTTTCTGCCGGAGTCTCCTTCCATTCACAAGTTCTCCATAGAGCATCTGCTTCATATGCACATATATACATACACAGATACATTCATATCTACATTACTTCCAGGTTGATGTCAAAATTCTAATGAAAAGGCCTTTTTTAGGGGTTGAAGACTGACTCTTTATTTATTGGCAAGACAGCTGAATAATTAAACCACAAGGACACTCATATATGCACATATATATATATATGTACATGTATGTATATATATACACATACTAATATACATTCATGGTTTTTTTATTTTTTTATTTTCCAGTATAGAGAAAGTAATTGATATCTTCTCGGAAGAGGGCTTCACACTGACAACTGACAATACAGAACGAGGCAAAGTGTTCGCCAGGGACCGTCATTGTTCCGATGTTCTTGTCTTCCCACCTGCTTTTAAGCTGTATCTGAGGCAACACCAACTTTTTAAAGATGGAAATATTGTACTGCAGGTAGGTATGTGGTGGTGATGGTGGTAGTGGAAGTGGTGATGGGAACTTTGTTAGACATGGTGGTAAGTGCTACAGACATTCTGGTGGTAATGTTGTAGTAGTAGTAGTAGTAGTAGTAGTAAAGAGTATAATGATGAGTGGTAGGACAAAGGTGGTAATGGTCATAGTATTGATAGCTGTTCACGGTGGTGAGTGATAACAATTATTGAACTGTACGAAGATTCTCATATTGAAATGAAACAGGTGAGTTACTATGAGTAATCAATCATACCTTTAACTCCCTCATATATATATACATATAGATATATATTTCCTCTTTATGTCTTGCAAGTACTTGGTGACCCTGTCAGTGCAGGTGCCACTTAAAAGCACCCAGTCCACACTGTAAAGTGGTTGGTATTCAGAAGGGCACCCAGCTGTAAAAGCCTTGCCAAAACTGACCTCGCCTGTGCTTGTGCCACGTAAAAAGCACTAAGTCCACTCTGCTGAGTGGTTGGTGTTTGGAAGGGCATCCAGCTGTAAAAGTCTTGCCAAAACAGTCACAGAAAACTGGTGCAGGCTTCGGCCTGGCCAACTCTTGTGGTACTGTCCCACCCAATCTAGCATGGAAAACGGATGTTAAACAATGATAATGATGATGATGATGGCTGTCTACTTGTGACTATGTTTATGTATAGGATCTCACATATACGAACCAGTTGAATTCAATCCACTGGGATTATACAAGCAATTAGAAGACAAAAACTCCTCTTAAAATTTAAAATCAGCAACATATAGGAGGCAAGGTATTCTGATCGAGATGATTCTGTTGATGGATGAAGGTGTGAGAGGTAGAGTTGGTGACATTAGTCACACACATGAGAGGACTGCTGCTACTACTACTACTGTGGTATTGGTGATGGTGGTGGTGGTGGTGGTGGTAGTAGCAGCAGCAACAGTAATAGTAAGATGAAAGACAGTTTCAAAGTGTTACAAAAATAATCTTTTCTACTCTAGGCACAAAGCCCCCAATTTTTTTTTGGGGGGGGGGAGTCGATTAGATCGATCCCAGTATACAACTGGTACTTAATTTATCGACTCCAAAAGAATGAAAAGCAAAGTTGACCTCAGTGGAATTTGAACTCAGAACATAAAGACAGACGAAATACTGCATTTCACCTGGCATGCTAATGTTTCTGCCAGCTCACTGCTTTTGAGAGAATATATATTGACAACATACTGTGCCAATGTCTTGTGTTTTGTGTAACAGGGTGTTTGTGTGTGTGTGTTTATATGTAGACTGTATATGTGCACAAGGGGTATAATGCATGTATGTGTATGTGTGCAGTAGTATATGGGTTGAAAGATGTGATAGTGATTGTACAAGATAGCATTATGTGTGGTACATAGCTATTCTTCTATGTGCGTGTTTGTGTGAGTGTGTGTCAATGATATACCTCCTCTTCTCCTCCTCCTTTCTTCTCCTCCTCCCTTCTCCTCCTCCTCCCTTCTCCTCCTCCTCCCTTCTTCTCCTCCTCCTTTGTGCATGTGTATGTGTGTCTGTCTGTCTATCTTTCTTTCTTATTTCTTCTCCACCTCTTTGTTGTTGTTGTTGTTCTTCTTCTCCTCCTCCTCCCCTCCACTTTTCCTCCTTTGTGTATATGTGTGTGTATGTGTGTTTTTTTGTGTGTGTGTCTGCCTTTCTTTCTCATTTCTTCAACACCTCTTTCTTCTTCTTCTTCTTCCCTCCTCCCCTTCTCTTTTGTACATGTGTGTGTGTGTGTCTGCACATGAGTGCATTCATGCATATGTGCATACACTATACTTTCTTTTCCTCCCTCCTCCGTCATCTTCTTTGTGCATGAAGTCTGTGCATGTATATGCATGCATTTTGCATGCATGTACATGTATTTGGGTGTGCATTCATACATATGTACAGTACGCCTATATCATTGAACATGAGGTTTACTTGCATCATTAGATATTGTCCGGTGTTGCTAGCAAGAGACATTAGATACGATAAATATTAATTGAAGGCTGTCATTGCTTTAGATCTCGGTTTCTAGGTGACTAATGCAGGATTGGAGTTGCCTTTGAAAAATATGAACATAGCAAGAACTTGAACTTGTGTGTTTGCATTGAATAGTGCATGTCTGGTCTTGTGTATGTGTATAAAAGAATAAGGACCTCCTTCGGTAATGAATAACCATGGGATTGCAGCTAGGAAGTTCCCCTCCGAAGCACAAGTCCAGGCAAGGCTGTTTATGGAAGACCAGCAGTCGCCCGTACATACAAGTCTCGCCTCTCCATGGTACTGATTTTATACAAAGGAAAGGCAAAGGGGCCAATACAGCTTGGCACCAGTGAGGTTGCATCTCATTTCTACAGCAGAGAGAACTAGAACAACGTGAAATAAAGTGTTTTGCTCAAGGATACATCACGCACACACATACACACATACACACACACACACAAGCCAAAACAGATCATGGAACCTAGTGTGGCCCTTGGCCTTGCCAGTTCCTGTCAAACTGTCCGACCCATACGTGTGCATGTTTTTGGAATATAATTAGTCTCTGCACATGTAGACAACGGCTGTAGTTATTCTATGTGTTTGCAAGTATATGAACACAACTTGTATGTGTGTGTCTCTGTGTGTACAATGTGTGTGTATGTTGTATGTGTGTGTGTTGTGTATGTTATGTGTGTATATTTTGCATATGTGCCTATATGTTGCATGTGCGTGTATGTGTTTGTGTGTGTGTGTGTGTGTGTGTGTGTGTAGCATGTGCAAGTGTGCTGTGTATGTGTGCTTGTGTGCAGTATGTATGTATGTATATATGTGTGTGTGCATGTGTGTATGCGTGTGTTGCATAAGTGCATGTGTGTGTGGTGTGTATGTATTGCGCATGTTTTTGATGTGTATGTGTGTGTGTTGAGCATGTGTATATATATATATATATATATATATATATATATATATATATATATATATATATATATATATACGTGTGTGTGTTGTATGTGTCATCTATGTGTGTGTTGTGTATGTGTATATATGTATGTATCTGTGTGCCAGTGTGCATGCATTTATGCATCTCTTTGCCCCATAACTTTCATTTTGTTTCATTGTCAGGACAAGTCAAGTTGCATTGCACCACTGTCTGTGGCACCTTTAATTCAAGATGATGATGAAGTGATGCATGTCAACATAGGTTCAGCCCTAGCTACAGCTCATGTGGCCAGTCTACTCTGCTCCACCAAATGTCGTATTTGGGGCCTGGTGGACCCAAACCATCTTAAATCTGCTCAGAAAAATCTAGAATTTCTGGACATCAAAAGTATCCATTTGAAAAAAATACAAAAAAAATTCTCTTTATGTTGATTACTAAAAAAAACAAACAAAACTAATGAAAAATATTAATCATTGAATACTAATTGCAGTTAATGTCTTTGTTTAAATTCTAATTACCTAAAATGTCTTCAGTTTTCACTAATTACTTTGTAAATTAGTAATAATTATGAGACATATTAAAATATATAATATCTTGGAAGTTCTAACTTTTCATCAGGTCACACTCTTTGCATGTATGTTGATGGAGCTCTTTCAATTAATTTTGAATCGATTCTAACACACCCAACAATTAGGGTTTGTCTTGCACTCTCCTAATGACTTACCCCCTCATCCTACAATGCCTATTCTTATGCAGATGACACTATTCTTCATTCCTTCCAGACATTCCCCAACCATTCTTCAGCCACTCACAGTTTCGCCACCACACCTCTATCCTTCACAGATTCCATGAACAGAGACCTATAAATAATCCACCAATGGAGATATGCAATTTCCCAACTAATTCATATAAACAAATGATCACTAATTCTTATGAGTGTGTGTGTGTACAGGGTATCCACAAAGTCTGGGTACATGGAGTAAATAAAATCAAAATATAAACAATTAAATATAAGAAATAATTTCTTAAAGTATGTATTAATCCCCATGTACCCAGACTTTGTGGACACCCTGTATATATGAATGGTTTACTATACACAGTAAACCTCCTCCTGTCTAGCACCAAGACCAGAGGGTTGCTGGATTACTGTATTTTTCAGATGTCTGATCATCAATTTTTGAATTACCAAAGCACTTTACAAAACACATTAAAACTCTATATTATCATTAATAATCTGAATATAGAAAAAATGAGAGAAATAAGAAGAAATAAAAATAGAATTTAAGTAAAGAACAAGTTTTACCAACCTAATAAAATATAGGGGCTGGAAATGCAGTAAAATAAAATAATTGTTCTTTGAGAAGCAACAATACATTCCCTACTTTTAGGTCACTTTAAATAAAACCCTTGATTCAATAGCACTGTGTATAAACTCTATACTTGGAATGACCAATTTTAAAGACTATTGGATTTTACTCATAAGGTACTGGAATCTTATATGTATACCATTCTGCCTAAATAATGGATTTACAAATACAATATCCCTGCATATCTCACATCTATTTTCATTCCTCCAATTCACTCTCAATTTCATATCTTATCTAAATTAACTATTGCTCAACCATTTTCTCACACCGTCTCCGATGAAGGGATATAATAAATATCCTGGAAACAGCTGTAAGACCTTCTATTTATAGATGTTCTAAAATCTACACAGCCTATGAAAAGTAAATCTTTATATACACACTCTGATATATAACCTACGTTGGACCCCTTATTTGCATTATCACCGATCCTGGAGCTTAACTATGGTCTATCCATAGCACTTACTCAGCATTACCTGACACCTCTGGGTCTCATTGACACCACTACCACTCATAACCTATATACATATATATATATATATATATATACATGAATATATGCATGTATATACTTATATATATTCTGAAACCTTAACCTTTCTACAGATGTAAAACTCTTGACAGAATCATTCTTAGATTTGTCTCCAGATGATCAGAAGTTTAAAGCTATCAGAATAATCTTGTTGACGGCCAAGTGTAGCAAGTCTGCTTTAAACAGCCCAGTTGATTTTGTGATTAACGAAGGAGAAGGTGAGTGTATTATTGTTATTATTATTATTATTATTATTATTATTGTCATTACTATTATTAAGGCAGCAAGCTGGCGGAATCATTGGTACACCGGGTAAAGTGCTTAGCATCATTTCGTCTGTGTCTGTGTTCTGAGTTCAAATTCTGCTGAGGTCAACTTAGCCTTTCATCCTTCCTGGGTCAATAAAATAAGCACCAGTGAAACACTAGGGTCAATGTAATCGACTAGTCCCCTCCCCCAAAATGTCAGGCCTTGTACCTTTAGTAGAAAGGATTATTATTATTATCATTATTATGAAGGCACATGGTGATATACCGTGCTTGGGTAGACCCTTGGTGATATACCATGCTTGTGTTGACCTGTCAAGCCAAGTAAGACTGTAGACATGGCTGATGCTGGTATTAGGTCAATAGCACCCATGCCAGTGGCATGTAAAATGCACTCACTACACTCTTGGAGTGATTAGCATTAGGAAGGGCATCCAGCAGTAGAAACATTGCCAGATCAGATTGGAACCTGGTGCAGCCCCTTGGCTTACCAGTTTTCAGTCAAAGCATCCAACCCATGCCAGCATGAAGGTGGACGTTGAACAATGATGATGATGATGAAGACATAGTGGTTAGGCACATTTCCCTCATGATTGAGAGATTCTGGTTTTGATTCCCAAACTGGCTGCACGTTGTGTTCTTGAGCAAAGCATGTCATTTCATGCTGCTCCAGTCGACCCAACTTTAAACAGGTAACTCTACAATGGACTAGCTTTCCAGCCAGGAGCAATGTTGGCCTGCTCACCTAGCCATTCAGGTGAGATCATTTAGAAGCTAAAACTATGCAATATGCATTGTGATCAACAATGTAATTACAACAACCAATAGTCTGGTTGATCACATGATCACGTGATTATCATCATCATCATCATCATCATCATTATTATTATTATTATTATTATTATTATTATTATTATTATTATTATTATTATTATTATTATTACTACTACTACTACTACTACTACTACTACTACTACTACTACTACTACTACTACTACTACTACTACTACTACTACTACTACTAAGGCATGGAGCTGGCTGAGTCATTAGCACACTGGATGAAATGCTTTGCAGTATTTTACCTGTCACTAAGTTCTGAGTTCAAATTCTGCTGAGGTCAACTTTGCCTTTCATCCTTACATGGTTAATAAAATAAGCACCAATTGAACACTGGGGTTGATGTAATTGCCTCATCTCCTTCTCCAAAATTGCTGCCCTTGTGGCAAAATTTGAAATCACTATTATTATCATTATTATTATTATTATTATTATTATTATTATTGGACCGGCATAATCAGTACAGTGTTAGACAAAGTGTGACAAAATGTGAAAAGATAGCAGAAAATTGAGACATTTTATCCAACACTTTAACAATTGCTGTATTTCTTCCAGGTCTTTATATTCTGAGTTCAAACCCCATTGAGTTTAACTTTGCTTTATATTGCATTGGGCTCGAAAACATGAAGTACAAATTCTGCATTTGGTGAGTTCTTATTCTCACCCACTTCAGGCTAGTACTATTTCTTCTTTTCCTTCTTCAGATATCAGTGTCCTGAAAACCTTATCACGTGGTGGTGTCAGCAGGGAACAGTTGGAAGGTCTGTGTAAAGAGGAAATGGAATACCTCAAGCATTCGCTTCTCTGTAAGTAGACACGATGTTTCTGATTTTGTATGGTAATCATCAGCCATCATAGAGTCAAAACAACAGAACACGTATAACACATGTGCACGCACACACACACACACACACACACACAATAAACAAAGTATTTCATGTTGCTTTGATCTGCTTAGCTGACGGTAAATGTAGAGTTGCCTTCTTAAGTTATGCTAACTTACAAGGGCTGGCTTCCTGGTTCCCATGGGATATATATTTTCTCAATGATGCTCCATACATAGTAGACCAGTGGAATGAGATCTGAAGAATTAGGAGGCCAAATGTTGGTGGTGATGTGATCATGCAAATTGCTGGCCAGCCATTCTTGTGTCATTTGAGTCTTGTGTGATGGTGCAGAATCTTGTTGAAAGACAAGGCCTTCCATTGCATACACTGTTGATCCATGGCTTAACAACTTTATCCAGAACCTCAATATATGCAGCAGCATTCACCCTTAGGCCTTGTGTAAAAAAGTGAGGAGCCATCACATGTCCTTCATTGCTAACAACACCTAAAATCATGATGCAGGAAATTTTGTGTGCATTACCCTTGGAACCTCAGAAGGGTCTGTACATAACCATCTGTCATTTCTTCTGTTAATTTTCTGGTCCTGGTCAAAGTTTTTCTCTTCTGAGAAAAACCAAATCACACCATCTTTTGATGAATTTTTAAGTTTGTTCAAAAGTCTTTTGAATCTAATTAAATGGTTTTCTTTTGTTTTTTTCTGACATGAATTGACCTCTCCACATCACGTATGATCTCTTAATGCACAGCATTTCTACTTGTTTTTCTGACACACGAAATGTTTTTGCAATTAACCTCATTGATTTTCCTGGATTGTCTTCAATGCTTTACTTAACTTCCTGAATAAATTCAGGTGTCCTGATAAAATCAGAGCATTTGGAATGTCTTTTACGTTTTGATACAGGTAATATGCTTCCATCTTCTTTCTCTAACTCACACTGAATCTTGTGGACAAAAGATCTTGCAACTTTTAGAAAATGAGAAATTTCTAAATTACCATGCTTAGTCTTCAGAGCCACAATCACAGCATGATTTTCATTTCATTTGTAAACATAGGGTCTGTCATTGTTATTTTCTAAAAGAGTAGTTCAATAAAAATTAGTCAAATAAAATAATGACTAAAAATGCATGTGTCCTCAAGTACTGTCTGCACCCT
>NC_068988.1:12738080-12739384 GCF_001194135.2 Octopus bimaculoides | reverse complement strand
TATATATATATATATATATATATATATATATATATATATATATATGTAGTTCTTAGAGCCATTTCGCATCTATTTCTAGTATGTGGTGCTACTCATTAGTGCCCTTATTATAATTATATATTTTGTATTAATTGTTACCGATATGGTTTTATTACATGCTGGCTACTTTGGTAAAATCTTATTAAGATTTTATCCTTGATTGTATAAATATCTATATATATATATATACACATGCCCACATACATACACACCATGTGTTCCTAATGAAAATTCTTGTATATTTCAGTCCCTAACGTGAAAGGTGTGGTCTACTTGACCAGATCCATCCATGACCTAGAAAATGAAGTGGCTGTATCAAAGACTCTGGAATACGTCAACTCATTTGTCCACTCCAGTCATTCCATTTACAAAGTTGTTCCTCCTGTTTTACCATTCAACAGAGATGACATTCAAAATAAGATTGGCCTTCAAGATAAATACATCAAGTTCAAACCATCAGCTGCCATGAATGGCTGCTTCTTAGCAATCATTGCTCGAGGGGTGAGTGGATATAATTTATAATCTATTTATTCATTTCTCATGATGCTCTTAAGAATTCATTAGATATGGCTGTGTGTGTGCTGTGAAGGCGATTTAGATGGTGTAGGTCGTTATGAGCCACCTCATATGACTCTCAGAAGGCTGTAATTTCGCTGGTAGTAACCCGGACGAAAAACATACAAGTGAGGTTGCAGCTTAAACACGTTTATTGTAGCCACACGTATATACACGATGGAATGATAAATAGAATGGTTGGTGTGTAAAGCCATAGTCTTCAGTGCTGTGCTCCTGTCTGCTAGCTGCTTCTAAATTATGTGTTATATGTGCAGCTTCCTTTTTTTCCTCTTTTTTATTTTTGTTATAACATGAGCATGTTATTAAGAATGAACTTACACGCATCCAGATGTAGCTAAATAATATATTGATTACCAACCTCCATTGTTATTTTCTAAAAGAGTAGTTCAATAAAAATTAGTCGAATAAAATGACTACTAAAAATGCATGTCCTCAAGTACTGTCTGTACCCTGTATCATCATCATCATCATCGTTTAACGTCCGCTTTCCATGCTAGCATGGGTTGGACGATTTGACTGAGGACTGGTGAAACCGGATGGCAACACCAGGCTCCAGTCTGATTTGGCAGAGTTTCTACAGCTGGATGCCCTTCCTAACGCCAACCACTCAGAGAGTGTAGTGGGTGCTTTTACGTGTCACCCGCACGAAAACGGCCACGCTCGAAATGGTGTCTTTTATGTGCCACCCG
>NC_068988.1:12731829-12736920 GCF_001194135.2 Octopus bimaculoides | reverse complement strand
ATCAGCATAGAGGAGCTCCCAGGGGCAACCTGTCTTGAACTCCTCTGTGATTGCCTGGAGGACTATGGTAAATAAGAGGGGGCTGAGGACGGAACCTTGGTGGACCCCTACCTCTACCCGGAATTCATTGCTGTACTCATTTCCAACCCTCACCTTACTGGCAGCATCTCTGTACATGGCTCGCACAGCTCTCACTAACCATTCTAGCATCTACGACGGGCTTCTTTCAGTTTCCGTCTACCAAATCCACTCACAAGGCTTTGGTCGGCCCGAGGCTATAGTAGAAGACACTTGCCCAAGGTGCCACGCAGTGGGACTGAACCCAGGACCATGTGATTCATAAGCAAGCTACACGCCTAAATATATATATATACAAAGGCACCTAGAGCAATTAGTGAAGGTATAGTACATGCAACTAAGTTATATTCACTTACAAATGAAATCTATGATACGCATGCATGTATGTATGAATGGCTGTATGCATGGGTGTATCTTGTTAAATATAAAAATGATATCAATATTTAAATATCAATTGTTTTACAGGGTGAACAAAACTATTTTGCAAAAGAATTACCAAACTTGCATTCAAATAGCACCAAATATTCTGTAAGGAGGAGAAGCATGATCAAATCAAACTTCCAGAGTTCTAATCGAAATAATGCTGCAAATAAAACCAAAGAGAGAATTTTGGCAGACCAGAAACTCCTTGAAATCTTGAAACCAATTAAAACAAATACCATCCCTCAAATGGTTCCTGGAATTCAAACGCTCTCTTCAGAGATTGGTAGATATTCATTGGGCAGTCCTGATACATTTGTGCGACCAAGTCACTTTCACTCTCGTTTGTTGAATTCACAACAAGAGGACATAGCACTGAAGCAAAGTATACAGTTTCAGTTTCGGAAGAAGCTCAGCATTGATTCATCCAACGGGTCGTTTGGATTCAACAAAACTAATCATTTGGCAGAGCACAAGAAAATTGTAAATCATCCGAAACCATTTCGATAATGAATGAATTACTAACACATTTGCTACTTGAATAACTGTCCATTACACACACACACACACACCTATATATATATATATACACATGTGTGTGTGTATGTACACATATCTATCTATCTATCTGTCTATCTATATATATATGCTCTAGTATGGCTGCAGTCTGATAAATGAAACAAGTAAAAGATGAAAAATATGTGTGTGTATACACACTCACATATATATATAAATGTATGTATGTATGTATGTATATATACTGAATGTCAATAAATCAAGAAAAACAAATTTACATTGGTAGTCATCCAGAGATATCCTTTATGGAGTTACTGTATTTCAAAACACAATGTGTATTGGAAGGGGATAGAAATCATCCTAGCAGTGACTGGTGAGATGCTAAATGTGCATTTTTGCTTGTACTTCAAGCCAACTGCATGCTGAGATGAAATCTATTGCCACCAATACAGGAAAACTGAGAACAAACCGTCACTGATATTGCAAATATTCTCCTGCCTGAATAAAAACCTGTTATATGCAACAGAATTACTATTGGATAAAAATAGATATGTATGTATCATACTTAATGTAAATACACAGTGAAAAGCAAATCTACTGGGGTATTCATCTGGAGATAATATCTATAATGGACATGTTGTGTTTAAAAATACAATATATATCAGGTGGACATAAATTGTCTTAGCAGTAGCTGAAAATGTTAGATGTGTATGTCTTTCTCATATGGCATTGTCAGTGGTATGTACTCTCAGCCAACTGATAACATGTATGTTGTATACATGCATGTACATTATTAAATAAAGTAATTTGACCACTCTTTTCCAATCCTCAATGTCTCTTAGTGTGGGAGAGATTGTCTCCTGCTCCATTACAAACACTGCATTAGCACATTGTAAAGGGGTAAACTGGCAGAATTGTTAGCAAGCAGGGTGAAATGCTTAGGAGCATTTCATCCATCTTTATATTCTGGGTTCAAATTTTGCTGAGGTTGACTTTGCCATTCACTCTTTCGGGGTCAAAATTTGAAACCAATATTTCACTACTGTAAGACACTGAGTTGCAGAATCATTATTGTTGGGGGGGGGGGGGAACCTCCTTGTGGTATTTCTTCCAGCACTTTACGTTCTGAGTTCAAATCCTGACATGGTCAACTTTACCTTTCATTTCTTCAAAATTGATTAAGTCAGGAACAAGGAATAATGTAAATGACTAATCCCCTTTCTCAAATGTGCTAGCCTTGCATCTAAATCAGAAACAGTATTTCCTTACTATACCCCAACCCAAAATATTTCATAATGGTTTAAAACTCACCTGTTTCATTTATAAGCAACAATTTTCATCAAACATTTATATCAAATGTTGTTGTACTTGGGGATGGTCATATTGCCAGTTTAGCCAATAAAAATACACGCACTGTATGTTTGGTGTTAATTTGCTTCAGTTTTATATTAAATTAATCCTATTTCGGCCAAAGTTCTTTCGTCACACTTCTGTGACCTCATCAGTGGTCCTTTGCTTTCTTCTTTCTTATGTGTGTCTCACCTTGCTAACTATCAGCCATTTTGGTTCCTGAGCGGCACATATGGGGAGCCCTATGGCACACATAGGAGGGTGGAACATCCTTGGCGGCACATATGGCGAGCCCTATGGCGCACTTACGAGGGTGGCACATCCTTGGCGGCACAATTCTACCACTTCTAATTTTCTTTTCGCTGGTAGGTGATTTTAGAAGTTTCAGAAAATTTTGATTAAAACTTTAATCAAAAATTGTGATCAACATTTTCATCCTTTGCGGCACATATGGGGAGCCCTATGGCACACATAGGAGGGTGGAACATCCTTGGCGGCACATATGGCGAGCCCTATGGCGCACTTACGAGGGTGGCACATCCGGGGAGCCCTATGGCACAGTTAGAGGGTGGCACATTTGGGGAGTCCTATGGCACACTTACTTTCCGTTGGTTCCCGTTACCTTCCAGATCTATAATAATAATATATGCCAAAAAGGAATTTGTGTGTCAGTGTGTCACACTTTGACCCCCCCCTCTCACTATTCAATGACACTTCAACTATTTGTTGCTCCTGCTGGGGTGAGAGTAATAGTAGGCATAGAGATGGTGAGGGTGGCAGTAGACTGACAGCTGTGATGGTAATGGGATAGTAATAGTATGAGCTGTAGTTGTGGTAGAGGCGGAGGCAACAGTGATGATGGTGGTAGCTGAGGGAGCCAGGGATGACGGTGAAAGTAAGCAATGTGAAAGACAGTGGTGATGGTGGTGGAGGGGAAGGCAGCAAAGTCAAAGGTATTAATGGTGGTGGCATCAGAAGTCTGAATGGTGTGCGTATAACAGTTGTGGTGGCGATGGTGGTGGTACTGGTGATGGTGATGGTTGAAAACAATCAACAGAAAGAGAGAGAGAGAGACGGAAAGAGGACAGACAGAAAACAAAAAAAAAATGTTACTATGCAGCTTTGCAATAAGTTGACAAATTACATCATTGTTTTGATGAAAATTGTTCATTGCTTGAGAAATATTGGTCAAGTTTAATAAAATTTAATATGTACTCAATGCATGAAGTGTCATCGTTGGGCCCAAAGCCCAATGAAGAGCCCTCCACAGGAGCTAGCTTAAAAGCTGCCCGACAGGGCAGTTTTTAAGCTAGTATATTCCTATACACCAGTAAAGAGACAGCATGGTCTAGATTATATAAAGGCTGACCTGGGGTTAACCAACTGTGGCTCCCAGGGCCTCATGCAGCACTCGATGGTCTTTCCTCTATAAATATATTTTTTAAGCCAGCAGATGTGGCCTCACAAATCTTTATACACTTGTACTTCTCAATCTTGATATTAAAGAGGTTTTCTATTTGTTGTCGTAGTTCCCTTGTTGTTGAAGATGTAACTGCATGACTCTATCCATGCGATCATTCTTTACAGATCCTCATTACATGCATAGACTTACCTGTTGGTTTTTCATGCAGAGGGTGAGTCTGAATTAAAAAATTTATTCCGAGCGAACTTATCCCATATCAATAAGTGTATAATCTTGTGCATATACACTGATGAAAGAAACACTACTTGAGGAAGTATGGCAAAAGCTATGTTTAACTGATGAGGTTAGAATTAAACCAAAACCTATTTGGTGTTGTCTCTCATATTTGATAGAAAATGACAAAGACCATTTTACTTCACAATCGTTAACACTAATTAGCTGAAAATTAGGTTAACTGGTTTTTGTTTGGCTTTCACTGAAGTCATTGGCATTGCATAGTGTTTGTTTTTAGCCACATTTCCATGCTTGAATGAGTAGGAAGAAATGTGTTGAGACAGATTTTCTCTAGCTGGATGCCCTTCCTGTCGCCAACTCTCACCCATTTTCAAGAAAGCTAACCCCCACTCCGCCCTGGCTGGACATGTTTTTCATGGAAGCTTGGAAACGAAGGACACAGCTTGTATGACGGTGGTTATTGTTCACAACAATCACATGATGTCAAAACAAGGATCCACCAACTCAACACACACACTTCTTTCAGTTTCTCCAACCAAATCCACTCACAACGTTTTGGTCAGCCTGGGGCTATAGTAGACGACAATGGGGCAAGGTGTATGAGCCTGGGCTTATTTTCACTGTCACCAGAGAGAAATTTGAAATCGGTAACTGGTCTGCAGTCTAACAATTTTAAACTGAAATTTTACTAAGAAAAGCTAAGTCTTTTCACTCTAGGAGGGAAATAAAATAAACATGGATGGTAACAGAATCAGCACAACACTACCATCAATCCATTTTTGTGACTATACTATTTTACTTGTTTCAGTCATTTGACTGCGGCCATGCTGAAGCACCGCCTTTAGTCTAGCAAATCGACCCCAGGACTTATTCTTTGTAAGCCTAGTACTTATTCTATCGGTCACTTTTTGCCAAACCGCTAAGTTTACGGGGACAAACATAGACACACACATACATATATATATATATATATATATATATATACATACATATACATATACACGATGGGCTTCTTTCAGTTTCCGTCTACCAAATCCACTCACAAGGCTTTGGTCAGCCCAAGGCTATAG
>NC_068988.1:12724376-12730773 GCF_001194135.2 Octopus bimaculoides | reverse complement strand
ATATATATATATATATATATATATATATATATATATATATATATATACACACACATATATTTATATTCAAAGTAAATAAAAATTATACATGGAACTGTTTTGCTACCAAAAAAATAATTTCTTTTTATCATACTTTTTTTTTTATTATTCTACATTAAAATATATTTTTAAAATATCTAAAATTTAACTTTTATTTGAAAAAAAAAAATATCAATATTGAAAATATATTTTCTTCTTGGTTCTCAATTTAAGAAATATATTTTGTATTCAGCATTTGAAGAGAAATATACCAACCATAACCCTAAGCAGATATTTAAAAAAATAAATACATTATGAATATATCTTATATCATATTAAATTCTAGAACACGAAAATGGCTCTCTGTATTACCATATCGTGTACGTAACAACTGGTCCGTGGGTTGGTTGGGATCGATTTGTAAAACGTTGTGATTGTGGTTGCTGTTGTTGTAGATAAGGTTGCACGGGTAGTCAGCAGTAGTTGGTTCGTACTGATGGGAATGGAAATGAAGAGGATAACGATGATAAAGATTTGATTGACAGTCCTGGAACGATTCTGATGTTCTGTCGTGATAATCTTGGCAATCTGGTGTGGTGCTGTTGAAGGAATAAGGGGGTGGCAGAGGTAAATATGGCGGCTGAGCCAGATGCGATCGACTAGTGGGAGTCAGTGAAGACGGTGGGGTTGGTGTCTGGCGGCAAGATGAAGTCGAAGCATTGGAAGGGGGAGCAGGGCTGTCGGCACGAATCGCTGGAAGGCCACTGGAAGCTGATGCCGGAGATGATGGTGCTGGTGAAGATGGGCTTTGATCAGAGGAATAAGATGCCAGGCGTCTTCGTGTGATTCGATAATCTCGTGGTTCTTTGCCTTCACTTGATATAAGGGCTGGTAGAATACGACGCCTAGCATTGATGTACCAGTTATTGACCTGCTGGATTGTCAGACCAGTGTCCTTGGCCATCTTTCGCTTTGTTTCTTCACAAGGGTAGGCACGAAATCTGTTTTGATACAGCCATTTCATGAGATAATCAACAGCCTCCTTCGGTAGATTCCCACGAGTTCGCTTTCGTTTTGAGCAGTTATCTACAAAGAGAGTTAAAAAAAGAAAAAAAGGGAGAAAAGATTAATAATACATCTGTATTAAAAAAAAAGAAACAATCAGTGAATTTACATATAGGTTTGGTAGAACAAACAAGAAGGATCTTTTCTGTTTGGCTGCACCTGTGGAAATCAATTGTTTCAAAAATTGAAGAAATTGAAAAGTTGCAGCCAAACAGAAAAAGATCCAACATGATAAACAGAACTCACAACATGAATATATTAAGCTTAATTATTTTTAAGCAACAGAGGTTACAAACTGACTCAAGCACTGCTATATAGTATATACTCTTTACTCTTTTACTTGTTTCAATCATTTGACTGCGGCCATGCTGGAGCACCGCCTTCAGTCGAGAAAATCGACCCCAGGACTTATGCTTTGTAAGCCTAGTACCTATTTTATCGGTCTCTTTTTGCCGAACCGCTAAGTTACGGGGACGTAAACACACCAGCATCGGTTGTCAAGCTTTGGTCGGCCCGAGGCTATAGTAGAAGACACTTGCCCAAGGTGCCACGCAGTGGGACTGAACCCAGAACCATGTGGTTGGTAAGCAAGCTACTTACCACACAGCCACTCCTCTTAGGGAATAATAAGTATTCCAGGTTATCATGGCATTTACTATTTCACACTTTACTAGTGCAATGTAAACAGTATCATTTATAATATTATGCTCGAGAAATTAACGTGCAAGTGGCTGAGCACTCCACAGACACGTGTACCCTTAATGTAGTTCTCAGGGAGATTCAGCATGACACAGAGTGCGACAAGGCTGGCCCCTTTGAAATACAAGTGCAACAGAAACAGGAAGAAAGAGAGAAAGCTGTGGTGGAAGAATACAGCAGGCTTTCCTTTTACACCCCGCTAGAGCCATGTGGAGCTTTAGGTGTTTTCACTCAATAAACACTCACAACGCCTGGTCTGGGAATCGAAACCATAATCCTATGACTGACTCCATCCACTGCACTAACCACTGGGCCATCTTAATAAAGCGCTACATTTAAGCCGTTAACAGGAATTTAAAATCAAATTTCACAAGGCCCGTAATTTGAGGGGTGGTGGGGCAAGTCGATTACATTTTGGCATTTTGTTTGAGAGAAAGTTGGCCAAGACAAGATTTGACCCCAGAACGTGCAGTAAATAGTGATAAAAAAAAAAGAAGAAGACCAGAACAAATACCACAAGGTATTTTCCTGACGCTCTAACGATTCAGCCAATTCGCCGTCCTAAATTTGTTCTAAAATAATCTCAATTTATGTAATGTGTATCCTCTTTATATAGTAACATGTAATTTGAGAAAGATTTGACTATTATTTCTAGGAGACTAAAACGACAACGAAAGGATTCCCCTTCCTTGGCTACGGTTTATTCGACATGTAAAATATTTTACTCAAGCATACGTGGTTTATATCAGGAAAAACAAAAACAACACCGAAGAGACCAACGGCAAAATAAACCGTATTAAATCGAATTATATATAATAAAAGTACACAAATTCCCTAAATACACAAACAGGCGCTACCATATGCATCTTTCTAAAAAGGATGGGCCAGGAAATGACCGGTATTCGTTCAGATCTGTTGCTATGGATTGTGTTGCGTGGTCGTAGAACAAAGATGCGAGTTAATTTCCGCTTGTGTCATATGCTTGACAGAAATAGTACCTGCATGACCTGACAACGCCAACACCTCGACCACGACAGAAATATCACAAACACCAAAACCACAAGGAACATCGCCGGTTCTTTTGGTCAAACTATCGTATCTCCAGCTGCTTCAGATGCCAAGATATCAAAAATTGTCGAAGTGGAGTACAACGGTTTTTGCTATGGAATGGTGAAACTATTTTTTCGTTTTCTGAAAAAGCAACGTTTTGGACTTACGACACTTTTGCATTTTAGCAACGATATAAACACACACAAACATTGTGTCATTGCTTTCGTGTGAAGTTATATACAAAAACATTAAACTAGATTACTCAATAGTTTTTTTGTTTTGTTTTAGCATAATACATATTTACTAATTTTTACAATTTTCGACTGACCAGTTACTATCAATGTGTGCCATGACGGCTAAGGCCAAAACTTCGTAGTCACAAACTTTCCCATGGAAATAAACAAATGAATAAAAGCTATATATTTTCCGATTATCCGATTGCACTCAACAAGGTATGGGTCGACCCGAGGTTATAGAAATTAACACACACACACACACTACCCAGAGGAAGAAAAATGAAGTTACGAAGCCTCACCCCCCCACAAAAGGTATCAAAAACAAGATTAAAGTTCTCATTGGAATTATTTTCACCCCCATCCTAGTCCCCCACTTATTTATGAGAAGACAAAGTGGAGTTTGCATCCATAAAAATTTAAAACCCATCTTCATATTAAAACCTAGCAATTTGCCTGCCCTCGCATGTTTTCAATCCTTATGAAAAACATTGGATAACCCCCCCTCCACCGACATTTATTTAATGAATCATGCCTCTGTTAATGCCAACAAGAACTTAATTAAAGAGCGAAATATCATCATCATCATCGTTTTAGTACCCTCTTTTCCATGTTCGCAAAGGCCGGACGGAATTCACTAAGATTTTATACGACTTGATGCCTTTCCCGTTACCAACGCAAGGCAACATTTTCCTATGAAGACACGTTTTCAGGAAAGACTGGAATTGAAAGAGAGACAACTGTCTGCATGATGGCGACACTCGATCACAAACTATGACGCATTGTGAAGTGAAGAAAACAGTAACACAGACACACGCGACAGGTTTCTTTCAGTTTGTCTACCAAATCCACTCACAAAAATTAGGTCAGCTCGAGACAGTGTCTTAAAAAGACTCCCATTAACATCATGAAAGCAAGTGTGGAGAAAGAAGATAGAATAATGTCAAGGATAAACTGTTCGGGGAAAAAAAAAAAAGAAAGAAACAAACAAACACGGGATAGTCAGGTAGATTGTGTAAGATTATCTTTAATCATCAGGTCATCTCGACCTGGAGAACAAGTGATTCAGAACGGTAAGGGAAAACCTTTTAGTTTTCAAGTGTCAACGCTCTGTCGATCGCATTACGGAAGCTAAAGATTAACCTATATAATCTAAATTAAAGCAAATTTTTCGTCACACAATTATATTATTAACTAAACGTTAGTAAAAACAAATAAGCTGCTTTTAATTTAATGACAGTAAAAAGAGAAAGGAATGACACATTTTTTTATAGGATAAACAATACCTCAAGTAGTGGAGGTTGTGGTAGTGGGTATATTAATAAATCGGGTACTGCGATGCACTGGTGCACCGCAAGGGGGCATCTAAGTGCGCCTGCAGGCTTTGAAATATTATACACATGCTTGAGTGTCATGACAAAAAAGTTTTATTTAGAAGTATGAATAATAAAAACAAAGTAACTAAGCGAACTTTCAGAACAGCCATCCCACATAAGTTGGAATTTCTGTTTTAGGATTTTCTCAAATTTTTGTATCCTACATTTCAAATGAATGGGGAAAGGCAAAAAAAAACAAAAAACCCATCGTATTTTCACAACAGCAACCACAATTAAAATTATTCTTTACAAACTGGCAAAAGTATGAAGGAATAAAAAGAAAAACGATAGGTGACTTTTGGTTTTAAAACAGATTCATTAAACAACAACTGTAAAATAGTTTTAATTTTAAACAATTCCGTTATACCACATCCACAGACATCTAAAAGTAGCTTTTTGTGACTGCTAATATCACGAGAAGGTACTATACATGTAGAACTTCAGAAATAGCAGCTGAGGCACACCGTTCCAACGTACTTATACCACCCGGCAACGAACAACATCACTGAGAGGTAATTCAGTGACTCGTATGTCGACGAATGATAGCCAACACTGTTACATGGGAGCAATGCAATAATCCTTGCAAGAAAGCTTTCACAGAAAGAACCGACGGGAAGCGATGGCATTGTACCTGACGATTCACGTTTTATACTGTTTATCAGAATTCACCGTCGTCACTTCCAGTTAGGTTTTTAAAGAAATCCCTAATTGCATCAACGGTTTATGTTCACAGGTTGTTTTAATTTAGACCAGGGGGTACAAAGGTTAAGAATACGTACATCCCACCCGTTTTCGGCGTAACAAAAACCCTAACCCCTAGTGTGCGTATTCTTTATTCTCGCCATTATATATGTCAGGCAAAAACGGAATTCGTTGTTTACTGTTTAGTTCTGGTTTATGACAAGCCTATCCAATCAATTTACTTTCAGTTTTATTTAAAAAACCCCCACAGTAATTAACCCACGTGGTGGCAATGTCGAAGCCGGCCGAATATCGCACGAAACATTTATATGAAGACGCTAGCACATTCGTTATTAAAATATCCGTTTAACTGAGTTTCTGTTAGATGAGATTAATATATAACCGTGCCTTTCCTACGTCACGAAAGGTCTATGAAATACAGTAGATAATTTCTAACCGAAACACAATGTCATAATTTTGAAGAGAGAATATAATTAAGACAAATGGTAATTTTCGATCTTTGTACATATAGCGAACAAAGTAAACAAAATAATCTGTAATTGTAAATACAGGAATTCACTTTTTTTTTTGTTTGAAGTATTTAATAGAGTTTCTTTAACTTTTAAATATATGCAAAGCAATGCTCGGATAATTATTTGAAACCTCTTGTAAATTTATCTGCGAACAATTATCGATTCTAGAATGGTAAAAAGCAAAAATGGCCACTCCGAAGGTAAAGATATTTAGTGGTACATTCTAAAGCAGATGAACTTTTCTGGCGGAATTTTGGAACAGCTAAGTAAAGAACGGTTTTCCTCTGTAATATTCTCATGTTTCATACAACAGAAATTGAAATTACCAGTCTGACCCCCGCTCCCAATCTTTTTTTTTTATACATCTCTTTCCACCCTTTCCGGTGAGGTAAGGGACTACGAGGGCACAGTTGTTCCAAAACTCTGCCGATTCTCTTCTTTAAGATGAGAATGAATTGTAAATACCGTATTTTAACGTGTATAAGGAACCCTTTTTTGTCAAAAATTAGGTTTCCAAATTTTAAGCCAGCAAAATTAGGGGGTTTCTTATACACGTTAAAATATGGTTTTTAAGAATCTGCGAAGGTGTACACGCCGGTCAAAAAATAATGAATCGTTGAGTTCATAAGCAATATAAATGACAATATGAATGAGTTCAATGCGATCTC
The DNA here is from genome assembly GCF_001194135.2 of Octopus bimaculoides. Lineage (NCBI taxonomy): Eukaryota > Metazoa > Mollusca > Cephalopoda > Octopoda > Octopodidae > Octopus > Octopus bimaculoides. The sequence continues at coordinate 12,724,450 of NC_068988.1, read as the reverse complement.
CAGTACTTCCCGTACTTTAAAAAAAAAAAAAGTAAATATAATATAATAAATTGTCGCACTGGTCTCAAGGTTTG
>NC_068988.1:12720569-12722099 GCF_001194135.2 Octopus bimaculoides | reverse complement strand
ATTTCGTCTGCCGCTACGTTCTAAGTTCAAATTTCGCCAAGGTCGACTTTGCCTTTCATCCTTTCGGGGTCGATTAAATAAGTACCAGTTACGTACTGGAGTCGATGTAATCGACTTAATCCCTTCCCCCAAATTCGAGGCCTTGTGCTTTTCCAGTAGAAATAATAATAATAATTGTTATTAAGGCTGCGAGCAGGCAGAATCGTTAGCACGCCGGGCGAAACGCTAAGCGCCTGCTGCTACGTTCTGAGTTCAAATTCCGCCGAGGTTGACTTTGCCTTTCATCCTTTCGGGGTGGATAAAATAAGTATCTGTTGAACACTGGGGTCGATTACATCGACTTAACCCCACTCCCAAGATTGCTGCCCTTGTGGAAAAATTATTATTAGTATTTTAAAGGTGCCAAACTGGCAGAATCGTTAGCGCGTAGGACCTAATGCTTAGCGATATTTCTTCCAGCTCTTTACATTCTGAGTTCAAAATTTACCTTTCATCCTTTCGGGGTAGATAATATAAGTACAGAACAATGTAATCCACTTGCCTCGTCCCCTCAAAATTGCTGGCCTTGATAATAATTAGCATTATCTACTGTTATTATAAAAGAGGCAAGCTGGTAGAATCATTAGAGCGATAGAAAATGCCTTGCGGTATTTGTTCCGACTATTTACGTTCGGAGTTCAAATCCCATTGAGGGTGCCTTTGTAACGCTCGTGCATGTCTAAAAGTGTCAAGAGGAAAGTTAAAAAACAAAAATCAAAAAACCCCCCAAAAAACCTGACAGTGTGAATGAAGAAATACGTCAAATATGTGACTTATTTGTCTTTACTCTAGCCAGCACCAATCGTTTCCTCTTGTCCTATTTGCACTGTAAGTAAAAACTACAACTAAAATCCTCTTTAAAAGGTGGACGTCTTACGCCAGTCTGGCTTCTAAGTTGATGATGTCCGTTGTCTCTAGACATTCAACATATTCCAACGTCATTCATGCTGTAAGATCTACCTTCTCACATGTCAATTTGCCGCAGTCGTCACGTAAAGGTTATAAAGCCAGGTTGAAAAGCGAGGAAAGTAAAGCTCGCTGAACAAAACTAAACCACACTCGCCACACATCACACGCAAATATGAACTTAGGGAACAAAAATAGATAAGTTGTTAATCTTTTTTTTTTTGCCAAACCAGAAGAGTCCTTATAGTTAGTGTTTACTGTTTTTTAAATTTTATTTTAGTCATTAATCCATAAAGCGCTGGGATTTGCACTTACATAGCATGGACTGCTGAGCACATTTTATGAAAATGAGATTACTATGCACAAATAAAAAAAAAAAAATATAGTTAAAATATCTTCTTAGTATATAATGGCGGCAAGTTTTACATCATCTGAAAAGTCAATAGTTGAACTATTAGTCCTCTTGCATTCTGGGGGGTATCGGAGCGTTTGAATGATATTAGACCCCAACAAACACCCATAAATTAAGTGCATATATCTGGACTTGTACTTAACGGTGATGATCGTGGCCCGTCGCGCTTTATG
>NC_068988.1:12716241-12720062 GCF_001194135.2 Octopus bimaculoides | reverse complement strand
CATACCACACTATCCATCCATCCACACACACACACACACACACGATGGGCTTTCACAGTTTCCGTCAAATTCACTCGCAAAACATGGGTCGGCCCGGGGCTGTAGTAGAAGACATTTGCCCGAAATGCCAAGGAGTGGGAACGAACCCGAAACCACGTGGTTGCAAAGCGAACTTCTTAACCACACGGCCATGCCCGCGCCTATATCTGAACTATACATATAAACAGCTGGAGTACTTTTGATCATAGGTATGTGCGATCAAGATGACACGGAGATTAAAAAATATAAAAAACGACCACCTCCACCTGCTGCTATTGTATTAATATATTGTACACACACACAGTAGCAAAAAACAAACAAAACTGAATTAGTAGAAAGAGAAGTTTTGTTTAAATGTCAACCCGCGGACGGAGAGGGAGAGCACTTGGCTGGTGATAAATTTATGTATCAAATACCGCAACTGGTGGACATCGACACCTCAGCGTTTATAGTTCCGTTGAAATTTATGAAGTTTTAGCCTTTCGTACTGGATGTTATCACAAGTAGGTATGATAATAGCCAGCTACTGCTCTGTTCTGTATAGATTCAAGTCGACCTCTGATACTTCAGATGACCCCCAAACTCAGAAAGGGAAGGAAGAATTGGAGGGAGGGACAGAGAGGGGTGTAGAGGAAATATTCATTTCGGCAGATAAACAGCAACGTTGGAGAAATACTGCTCACTCTTCACTTTTAGAATTTTCTCACTCTGAGATGAAAAAGGAAACAGTTATTGGCATAGAGAATCAGTGACTCAGAGACGCCAGCCATTTCCCTCTGATTTAATTTTTTTCAACCACCAGGACAACTTCGGACTTATGAAAGGAATGCTTCATATTACTTAGAACGTATGAAAATGGTTGGGAATAAAAAAACAAAACAAAAATGAGTGAGGGGTAAGCCAGTGTTAGCTTATTTAATGCAGGGAACATTAAAAATAGTTAACTATAAATAAATATGCGGCGAAGAAAAAAAAACAAAAACAAACCGATATTATATATCGGCCAATGAGTTTTAATTGATTGACTGAACGATTAATCAGACAATCAATTACTGAAATGGTTGACTAATTGATAAATAAAAAAATAAAGTGAGATAGAACCAGCACGTGTTTCTCATTGGCATGATGACCCACCCGAGATGGAAAAAAAAAAAAACGATTTACGTCTGCTTTACGTTGTTACATTTGTTTCTTAGCCCTAACTTGAAACTATAATATCGCATAAAAATTTAGCTGAGTAAACCCTAAACCCTTTCCAACCACTGTACTTCTTTTGAAAGGTGATATTACAGTGATCACTCGCCATATCGCGCCCTCGGTACATCGCGGATTTTTCTGGCTAATATATGTAAATTTATACCGCGGACTCCTCAGATTATCGCGGGTTTCTGCGGTCGATAGGTATTCATATTTTTTTAGATTTTAATTATTTCTGTGGTAAAATAAGCATTTTCACGCCTAAAAATTAATAAATAAAAATACAGTACAGCACTACACTGTATAACATTAAATAAAATTTATAAATAAAACAAAATACGTAGTGTACCGTAGATGAGTAAACAAAGAATCGCATATACTGTATGGAAAACGAAACTCGGGAGGCCAGTGTCTGGTGTTGTTTTGTATTTATAATAAAACAAATATATACAAATTATAAAAATACACTACTGTTTCTACGCGGATTTTCACCTATCGCGGGTGGTTTTTAGAACGTAACACCCGCGTTAGTCGAGGTATTACTGTAAACCTTTCGCCATCAAGATAGGAACATAAGAATAATGAGTAACGAATTCAGTCAGTGCCAATGCAGAACCTATGGTAAATAATATACCAAGTCGACGCAAATGAACATCGTTACATAAACGAAAGAGTTTATTAAATTTACACCACCAACACAACAGTGATAAGACGTAGCATTATTTTATTATTCTATCGTTGTGCATTGGCTTACTGTCATAACCTGTAACAAAGAAAGAAAGAAGAAAAGGTCATGTTACTCTGAGTAGGACGGACTTCTTATTTTCCTTCCTGTTTATGTAATTTTGTAGTCGTATTTTTAGATAAGACAAAAAAAAAAAGATATTTGATTTCGGCATCTTTTGTAAAAGCAGTCACAAAAGATACTCTTTCATTTCAAAGCGGTCGTAGGACAAAGACACTTGACTAGAAATGTTAATAGCATTTCATTTATATTTTCTCTCTCTCTTTCTCATTTTATTCTTTTACTTGGTTTCAGTGACTAGACTGCGGCCATGCTGGGACAACTCATTGAAAAGGTTTAGTCGAAAAAAGCCGATCTCTGTACGTATTCTTTTAAACAATCCGATTACTCATACAATCGGACTCTTTTGCCGAACCGTTAATTAATGGGTACGTAAACAAACCAACATCGGTGGCCAAGCAATGTGGCAACAAAGGGTACGTACACACACACACACACACATAAATATGTATAAGACAGGCTTCTACATAGTTTCCGTCTACTTGATTAACTATCAAAGTATTGGACAGTCCAGACCTATAACAGGAGACACTTGCCCAAGGTGTCGTGCGATGGGACTGAACTCAAAACCAGCGTTTGTAAAGCTAACTTCTTAACCACACAACCATACTACACTCCTCCCCCCTCTCTTTTCACACACGCACACAATATTCATTCTCTCCCTTTTTTTATTTTTATTTCTTCCTATCATAATCCTGGCTTTTTTATGCCTGCTTTTGCATATATAGTTTTCTCCAATTATCCTTATTTTTTTCCGGAGAGGGATTTTTTTTCTGAAACGTCAACACCTTCTTAACTCTACACCAATTTTATTAAACTATTCTTTTTTGACGAAACACCATTTAGTTTCCTGGAGCCCTGATTTTTATTTAACCACTCTTTTCTCGATATTTTTACTATCATCCCAAACTACATAGTTTTATTTTAAGAAATAATAAATCTCTGAACGCGGTAATTAACAGTAGCTGCACGACAATGTGAAATATATTTGCCACTTAAATGCGGCTAACCTCTAAGGGTGATTGCTACTGTAGCTTGTAGCCCCAGGAGGACATCTCCTCCAGCTGGCTACTGACACACTTTCTGTACCCTGTCGCTATTTGCAAACACCGACAGGGCACAGAAAGTGTGTCACTAGCCAGCTGGAGGAGATGTCCTCCTGGGGCTACAAGCTACAGTAGCAATCACCCTTAAGGGTTAGCCGCATTTAAGTGACAAATATACTTAACCTTTATTTTAAGACTTCCCCGTAAATTCCCACTTTCAATTTTACATTTAGCCATGTCGATAAACTCCACTTTCCTCTATCTCTCTCTCACCCCCGCTCCCACTTATTCGAATTCCTTTTCATTTCTATTCTCTTCCTCGACAAGTCATCACTGTTTAACTTCTACACACACAACAAACAATATAACAATCAACGACTAAGGCTGGCAGAATCGTTAGCACGCCGGGAAAAATGCTTAGCGGTATTTCGTCCGTCTTTACGTTGTGAGTTCAAATTCCGTCGAGGTCGACTTTGCCTTTCATCTTTTCGGGAGTCGATAAATTAAGTAATTTTTAATACTTCAATTAAATACTAGTGAAACACTGGGGCCGATATGGACTTAAGGCGGTCGTACCCCAAAATTGTTGGCCTTGTGCCACAATTTGAAAGTAATCAACAATAATATTTACCTATGGGTTCGGAGAAATCCATATTGGCAGCAGTGTACTGTTGGTGGTTTTCAAACCATCCTATTTCTTCAGATGTAAACATTCCTGGAAGAAAGAAAGAAAA
>NC_068988.1:12706977-12715097 GCF_001194135.2 Octopus bimaculoides | reverse complement strand
CTGTGTGTAACAATTTTAGAGTTCGGATGTTAGGGTTAGGGGATTAATACGATATACACCGTTACAGCGCTAACTGTTTTCAACCGAATAGACGTCAGTGATTAGTAGAAATTATCGAAATAAGACAATTTTTTACATGAAATAAATTCGAATACAAAATTTTTTTCTGTTCTATAACACAAAATAGATAAGTATACGAAGTTTGAAAGTCCTTCGGTACCAAAAACACTACATAAAACATAAATGAAAACTGGTGCCCCCGTTTTGAAATAGATCCTAATTATCATATACATATTACTATAATCATTATATCTAATCTTCCACTTAGTCTGCCTTAAAAGGCCATTTACACAGCAGGCATCAATCATCTCCGCGACACACTTAAAGCAATATACTTTCTCCTTTTACCGCACCAATATTTCTGACTAAGCAACCTAGTTTAGACTAATAATAATAACAATAATAATAAATAGCGATACATTCCACAAGTCATAACATCATTACCTAGGCTGACCTGCCAAACGACATCCCTGCTACATACACTACCTGTCAGTCATCTACTCCAACCACCCGGACCCCACTTCACCTACCCACCTCCGACCATTCAAAGCACTCTTTCCTCACAAAACAGTGTTAAACGGAATGGAACCCCAATGCTGGCTGCTGCTGCTTTTAATAAACATCCCAGAACCATCGGCACCTGTATTGACATGTAACACGTGTCAGGCTTTACGGTCTTAAAGCATTCCTCACCACTGTAGTCGTCTGATTTTGCAAGATGTATGGTCAGAGACGTTCCGACCGTGACCACACACCGTTTTTCTTTTCTAGCAAGCGTAGTGTATCTAGGGCTACATTATTCAGTGTGTGCTCTCATTAAGATGTTAGAGTTGGATCTTTTAAAATTCTTTCTAGCCACCAGAATTTCCCAAATTTTAAGAAGATTAAAAAAAAAAAGTTTTCTACATTGTTGCAAAAACTTTTATTAATAATTTCTAGAAGGGGGGAAAAAAAAAAAATGAATGTGATTTTCATCATCTACAAACAAAACTACAACAGTGTGGAAAAAAAAATGGTGGTTGGAAAGAATTTAAAAGAGCACGTAGAGTGATATAACAGATTTGGCTGCTATTTCTAACAGATCAAGTGACTGCGTAGAGGTCGCCTTCATATCGGTTCCCACTTACATCCTCTGTTCTAATGCTATAGCGTACTGAAAGTCACTTGCCCACGCCACCCCCCGTTCCGCGTTTATAGTTCATCATGTATCGACACATTTCAACCTGAAACAGCCTGTGACTTCAACTACGACATCATTACACAACTGAACTTTGTCTCAACCCCATAAAAAGCAGTTTCATATATCCCTCAATCAAATAACATCTAAACCACGTGCGAGCAACTTTTTTGAGAAGCGGGCCGCACTAGTAAAAGAATTTAAGGTAGTTTTTTTGTTAGGCGTGCTATTCAGATAGTCCTGCGAGCCGCAATTTGCCAATTACTGATCTAGACCTAGTAGGCTTCATACTAACAGTTTGAAGCCATCCCATCAAGATTTAACGAGGGAGCTTCTACGCAATCGCTTGACCAGCTAGAAATAGTAGCCAATGTCAGAACGCATATATGTGTCTGTTCATCCAAGGCTGGCCTGGTGCTTAGACAACGAAAACGATCTTTCAGTGCATGAACCAACGAAACCATCTACATAGCCGCTAAATTGCTAGAAATAGAAGCTTAAATTTCCCGAATCCACAGTCTACAGCAGTGGTTCTCAACCATTGTTTGCCTATGAAACCCTTCTGATTCCTATTTTACTCTGCTGGACCCCCCCCCCCTAGATATTCGATGTTTAAGAAAAAGATGTTAAAATATTTTGCGCATTGTAGAAGCATAACCAATTCACTGCACATAAATTTTAACAGCAAAATCTTATGTGAATCCCGGTTGAGAATCACTTCTTAATACAATAAAAATATTTTGATCTGCTCTAAATGACGGTGGTCAGACATTAAAACCAAAAATGCCCTTCGTTTGTTCAAAATTAGTCTTCATTCGTTTAAACTTCTTTATAGTTAAGAGCATTGTTATTATTGATATGAAGGCTGCAAATTGGTAGAATCGTTAGAGCGTCGGTAAAAGTGCTTTGCGGTGTTTGCCCCCAGCTCTTTATGTTCTAAGTTCAAATCCTGCAGAGGTGTATTAGCCTTTCGTGGCCGATAAGATAAAGAACTAATTAAGTACCAGTGTCAATGGTATCCATTAATCTAAATCCTTCAAAATTGTTGGCCCTGTGCCTAAATCAGAAACTTTTATTACTGATATCACCAAGACGGAGAGTTAGCAGAATCGGCAGAGCACTGGACAAAAATACACTGTGATATTCTAGAGAACTCATTATGTTCTAAGTTCAAATCCAGCCCGGGGTGGGAGATGGGTGTCAACCTTGTCGTCCATCCCTCTGGGGGTCGATGAATTAAAGTACGATTTAAGTTATGGGGACGTAAACAGACCAACACCGGCTGTGAAGCAGTGGGTAGTGAAACAAACACAGACACGTACACACATATGCGACGGGCTTCCCGAGACTTTCCGTCAGCCAAATTCACCCACACAGCCATATCTGCGTCTAAGATATCTTTTTACAAATATATATATTTTTAAATCTATTTTCTTTCCTTTTTTTTTGTTATGCTTTAGTTTCCAATTACGATGTAGTTGTTATATGTTCTCTTGATATTTTGGCTTGCAATTTAAAATGTGTTGTCATTGTTAAACTACGTATTTTTGAATTAATTAAATTCAATATTTCATTCAGTCCAGCATTTATTGCTATTCACAAATAATTGTTATATGAATAAATTATCTCTCTAAAACAATTGTTTCATTTAATGACTAATTAAAATTATGCGATGAAGGCGAATGGGGTTAAATATTCTTTTTTAAAAATTAAATGCGAATTACAAATGTTTCAGAACGTGGAATACAATAAAATGACGGGGGAAAAAAAGAAAGAAAAAAAGTGGTGGTTGCTGCCCCCAAAGCACGGTGAGGGTTTGCAGGCATTCAATAAGGCTTCTCCGCGTTGTTTTGAAACGTAGGATATAAAAAGACGAAAAAAAAAAAAAGGAAAAAAATCTTGACCATGATGGAGAAATTCCAACTTATATCGAACACAGGGTCATCTTAAAAAATAAGCACACAGGGCAGTTGCCAGGGGCCTCGTGGGTCTAGGGGCCCAATTATGATCTATGTATACTGTGGTTGGCAGTCAAAAAAAAAAAAAAAAAAAAAAAAAACCTACAGAGCTCAGTGCATTGATTGTCTCAGAGACCTGTAATGCTGCTAAGACAGCTCTGGTGGGACAGCTATTCGGAAAGTCCGTCAATTATGCAAGCGGGGGTTGTTTGTGAACTATAGTGGCTACCGTTTGTCATATCTCAGTGTGGAACAACTGCCTTTAAAAGCAATTCTAAACAACGAACAGAATACATACTTAATGCGTATGTACTATTGAAAGCCTTCTAAATTACGGTATTTATCTTGAGCGAGTTTCTCATGTAGACTTGTAGTGTTAAAAGCACAGAAAAAATATCAGGAGCAGGGAAGGTTGCTTAGCAGCGGCGCTGGAATTGATAGATCTAGAATTCTGCTTGTTAACTTCATTCACCAGTAGCAAATATCCACGGCACCACCTTCCAAGCAACCTCAGCTGCTAGCTGATAAAGTTAAATAGTGATTGTAAAGTCACCGATGTTGCATTTATATGGCAGGTTGCAATAAATAAATAAACAATAAAGTCATTATTGGCAACAGAAGCAATATTAGTTCAAAATTAGGTTAAACTGTAGAAAGTTTTCAATGGTATATACACTTTAAGTAGGTATACAGATTGCCAATTCTGAACTACACCACTTCCGTCGCTAACAATGAACTCTAAATAATATACACTGATCCATCAAATGTCGGCTCAGCTGTAACCAACCCGTCAACGTTTTTAAAGCGCATAGTGTATATAAGACTACATTATCCAACATATCCTTTTGTGAAATGAAATGAACTCTTAAGGAAAGGGTGATTACATTAGATCGTTAGATATTGTTGCTTTCACTTTTGTGTTGTTTTGCAAATGAAAACTTTTTTAAAAATCCCAAAAGAAAACAAATGACCCACATGCATACACGCTCGCGCGAGCACAACAAGTGTGGGTGTGTGGTTGATCATCTTGCTTCTGAATCATACGATTATGGATTCAATCCCATTGGGAAACATCTTGGACAAGCGTCTTCGACTATAGTCTTAGACCGACCAAAACCTTGTGAATAGATTTGGCAGATTGGAAACTGAAAGAATCCCATTGTGTGTGCATATATATATATATATATATATATATATATATTTATGTGTGTCTTTAACCACCATTTGGCAACCGATATTGGTTTGTTTACATCCACGTAATCTAGCGGCTCGGCAAAACAGCAATAGAATAGGTACCAAGCTAAAAATAAGCACCGGGATCGATTTGACTAAAAACCTGAAGATGGTGCCCCAGCGTGGTCACAGTACAAAGACTGAAACAAGTAAAAGATTAAATGTGTGTATATGTGTATGCACACACTTTCACATTATATACCTGTGTACATATATAAATACACGTGTGAGGAGTTTACAAAAATGAAATAAGGGAAATAACTTAAATGGGCTAATGGCAAGAAATTCAAGCCAACAGTGATGAACCGAACACTGCTTGAGAAGAAAAGAGGGGGGGAATGAAAGTGAACTAAAATATACAACTTAATTTGGGGTAGGGGAGGGGAACCGTTTCCTTTCTCCTAAAGGCACAAGGTTTGAAATTTGATGGGAGGAGACTAGTCAATTACATTGACCCCAGTGCGTAACTGGTACTTAATTTATCGACCCTGGCGGAATTTGAACTCAGAACATGGAGACAGACGAAATACCGCTAAGCATTTCGTTGTTGGAGCGGGGAACCTAATGCTACTCTTGAGAATATCAAGAGATTAAGAATTAATGTCAATGGAATTTAAATTTCTTTTACAGGAATTAGCTAAAGTCTATGTCAGTGATCCACTTCAATAATTTCCCTTGGTTCACATCACTTTGTGTAATTAGGTAAATTATACTGGACAATCCTCATTTCCTACTCAGAAAATCTGTCACCTGGTTAAAGCAAATTGGAGATGATTATGATTTACAGATGAAGTCTAATAAATCTGGAACATGTCTATAGTTGTCACTTTGCATGCTAACGAAGATCACGTCTACTCTCACCTTAAATGTGGAAATTCAATTAACTGAGAAATTATTTCTTTCTTTATTGGAATTATCTCCTCTTTTCTTTGAGAGTTGCAAACAATTGCCACTAGGTTTCGTTTGCTTTCTCCAACTGAGAGGTAAATAATGATTCATTGAGAATTGTTTTGCATCTGTCATTTAGTACACACCACGACCTATGGGTGAGTGTGTGGAGTGGGGTATCATATTAAATATTTCCATATTATGAGCACACTTCTTTTTTATTAACCTGTGTAAGTGTGAGAAGAAATATTACACACAGGTGTGTCTGAATTAACAGAACAAGACTGCACATCGAGGGTCAAAGAGAAGAGGGATCCTAAACAGATACATCAAAGTTGACAGTGAAATTATCCCAGCCTTGAGGCAATAGAACAACAAGAATATTTTGGAAGCAAAATCATAATTATAAAACTATTTTTCACACCAGGAGCAATAAAAAATGGTTCCCAAACTTTTTGGGTTATCGCCCCCTTGACACCCAGGGCGCATTCTTAGCGCTCCCACCCCAACTAACCATCACAAACATAGACCTCTTTCTGAAGCAAATTCAAAGCAACTGTATTTCACAAATAAAACTTAACCTAATGACCCCATTATTTTGTTGTTTTTACATGAATTGCCTCAATTGTTATATGAATCGCTACCCCATTATCACCCAAATTTTCTTCAATGTCCCCCTTGGACCTTTTCACTGGGCCCAGAGTGGCAATACTGCCCACTTTGGGAACCACTGCTCTAAGACATACATAACAAGAAAAAGGCCTGTTTTTCTTGTGGTGTAGGTATCAGATGATGCAGACTGCAAAGAGTGACAAGATCTAGCCAACCCATGACAGCATTGGAAAGAAAAAATGATGATGATAATGACATATCTATATAATGGGTTTTTTTTCTTACTAAATCCACTCACAAGGCTTTGGTTGGCCTGAGGCTATAGCAGAAGACACTTGTCCAAGCTGCCATGCAAAGAACCAGGTTCAGTTAATATGGAAATGAAATTATAATAGAAGACTCGAGTGTATGAGATAAAACTGAATACCATAATCAATTAAATTCAGCACTTTTATAGTGTTGCCTGCAGAACAAATACAGATGACTGGTAACAACACATAAAGAAATTATGCTGTCATTTCATGAATTCTTTCTAGATTGCAGCTGCAGATAACACAAATAATGATTGCTACGTCTGTGGATTCTATTAATATTGTTAAAGACAAGAATGGTTGGTGAGCTAGCAAAGTGTGAGACGAAACACATTATAATGTTCCGTGTTTATTAGTTTTGACTTCAAAATCCTGACGTGGCTCTTTATATTTTTTTTACCTCACAGTGGAAGATGAAACCAGTTCCATTATCATATTGGTATTTCATTTTTTTTCTTTTAGTTGACTATACTCTTCCCTGCCACGAGAAAATGTTACTTTTCTGATTAACAAAGAAATTAATTTGCTAGCCTAGCAATATTAACAATTAACAGATGAGAGCTATATCTAACAAGCCACTATGTAAGATGTTTGACTGACCAGAAATAGTAACCAAATTTCCATCAACTGAAATTCTACTTCTTAAAAAAATAGGAAAGACACATTTTGCGATCATGAGTGCAACCCCTAACCACTAGGCCATGTGCCTTCACAATTAAGCAGTAAAAGGGAAAAATACTGTCAGACTAAGATTATATCTATTTCCCTGACAAATAGTGAAGATGACTTTGGACATGTTTTGGCCTTATTCTGACCTCTTCAGCAAAGGAGAGTCAGAATTTGTGAAGAAATAATCACATCTTGGTGATGGGATCAACCTTCAGTCTGAGTGAATTTGTTTTTTTATTTCAACACTGTGCTACTTCAAATAAGATGATTTAAGTAGTCAAATTTGTTATATCATTTATCTTGAATGAAAATGTCAAAGTTATAAATTATGATGTTTCACAATTGACTGTGGTTGGATAATAAGTTCTGCTGCCTTAGTGAAATGAATAATCAAGAAAAGATGTGCTTCTTTCCTTCTGCATTCATTTAGTTCCACCAAAAGAGCAGGACTAGTCTTACAATATGCAATATTTTCATTGCGCAGGTATGGCTGTGTGGTTAAAAAGCTTGCTTTGCAACCATATGGTTCCCAAGTTCAGTTCTACTGAACAGCATCTTGGGTAAGTGATTTTTCTATAACTCTTAGTTAACCAATACCTTCTCAGTGGATTTGGTAGACAGAAACTGTGTGTGTATATATTTATGCATGTTTGTCCTCTCTGACCCACCTAACAACAGGTATTGGTTTGTTTATGTTACCTTAACTTAAGCAGTTCAGCAAGAGACCAATGAAATAAGTACCAGACAAAGAGGGGGCAAAAAAAAAAAGCACTGGGATTGATTTGTTCAACTAAAAGCATTCAATGTGTGCTCCAGCATGGCCACAATCCAGTGACTGAAATAAATTAAAAGATTAGTTTCTTTTCATATCTACGGCTGACCAAAGCCCCCTGTGAGTGGATTTGGTAGACAGAAACTGAAAGAAGCCTGTCGTATATTATCATCATCATCGTTTAACGTCCGCTTTCCATGCTAGCATGGGTTGGACGATTTGACTGAGGACTGGTGAAACCAGATGGCTACACCAGGCTCCAATCTGATTTGGCAGAGTTTCTATAGCTGGATGCCCTTCCTAACGCCAACCACTCCGAGAGTGTAGTAGGTGCTTTTACGTGCCACCTGCACTAAGGCCAGGCAGGCGGTACTGGTAACGGCCATGCTCAAAAATGGTGTATTTTACGTGCCACCTGCACAGGAGCCAGTCCAGCGGCA
>NC_068988.1:12699789-12705324 GCF_001194135.2 Octopus bimaculoides | reverse complement strand
TTCCTTTACCTCTGCCCGGTGACGATTATTCCATAGCTTATTTTGTCACAACACATGCAATTAACCCATTTGAATTTTCGTCCCGCTCCTCAAATTAATCGATGAAATTTTAAAATTTTGCTACTTTTATCTCAACATATCAAGAAGGAAGTGTGAAGCGGGGGTCTTGATGAGCTGAAAAGACAAGTGAACCTTGTCAGTGCAATCAACATCCAAAGTTGTCGAAAAGAGTCACATGGATGAGTCTGTATTTCTGTTTGTGACAAGTGAAATTATGAGGAACCAGTTCACCGTTTACACCGGTAAAACTAATTCGCGTTATTCTTGTCACCTAGTAATCAATAAGTTCGTTTTCATGGCAGTTGGAACGTTTTCTCTGCAAGGATGGCCACCTTCGCACGACTACAGCTTAAAAACGCAATCGAGCTAACATGGTTGCATGAATTGCTAGAAACAGCAGACAAATTTTCCCTATCACCCACCCTTATTTAAGGGCAAGAATACATTCGCGAATGCAATCCTATATAGTGTCTCAAAAAGCTGGTTGGATGGTCACAACAGGAATTGTTTTGATCAGGGACGACATGGGTTAAGCATCAACAGCAAACAAAAGTGAATTTCAACGGTTAATAAAAAGAAACCTGATGTTTCCTTTCCTCTGATAATAATCTTAATAATTTTTTTTAATTAACAAGTGTATGTGCGAGGGTTAATAAGAGGGAGGGGGGAATTAATAAATAAAAATGCCACATTAAATTTGACTAATTCTACAAAGAGGGAAAATGGCAAAATATAAGGTAAATCTGGATGTATGACAAAAGAATAACGTGAAACTAAAATAACATGTACCTACTATAATTTTAAAACAATACACATACACAAGTCAAATAGGTAGCCCTTACGAGCATTCTCGAAGAGCTAAAAAAAAGGGGAAGAACCCCCAGCAAATATCCCTCTAAGCTAGGGGTTCTCAACCATTTCTTTTTATCTTTGATTAGTATTTTATTCTGGTGGATCCCTCATAATCATTTGATGTTTAACTAATTTTATAGAAACTTCTTTAAAAATTCCCATTTTGTTTTTCACACATTAACTTGTGTAAATTGAACTATGTAAAATGTTAGAGAAAAAAAACCTAGCTTTTTCTTGCAATACATATCAATACATACATACATCTAATGCAAAGTTTATTCAGGGGCCCTTAAAATACTTTTTGGAACCCCAGTTTACTATTTTGTAGCAAGACCCCCGCCCCAACAATTTTGTATGGACCCTCAGGAGCCATATGGATCCCAGTTGAGAACCACTGCTCTAACACTCTTAGTTAAGAAAACGTGTAGTCACAACATACACAAACATACAAATGGGATGGTCAAGGCTGGGACGGCTTTGATTAAAAAGTAGGCCTGTTCGATCAGGGGTGATGGGGGTGGGAACTAAAGAACAATAACAATTACGATACTAAATATTTTGTCTTACCTGAATTCATTTTCCAAAAACGGAAATATGTATGTATAATTATATATATAACTTTCGGTGGCGGGGGTGGGGAACTGACGTTTTTAGCTTTTATCTTCTTTCTTCAGAGAATTAAATTTAAAAAGAAAATATCTTCAACTGAACACACAACAGATCCTGCCTTTTAAGTGAGGCTTTCAAATGCTGTGGATATTTCCCCATAATCACTTCATTCGCAGAAACAAACAAACAAATAAAACATTATCTAGAACTTAATACCAGCAGACAATATAAATATGAATATAAAATTTATAAACAATTAACAACGTGAAATGAAAAATATGTAAACAAACAAAACAGCAAAGAAAAAAAAGGGAACAAAAAAAAACAAACAAGAAATAAATAAATTAAAAAAAAATTAAACAAAAACTCAACTTGCGATGTGACTGGAGCAGAAAGCGAACATATTCTACGAAGAGAGAAACGAGTGAAAGATTGGGGGTGTGGAGGAGGCCATCAGTACAATGTGTGTGTGTGTGTGTCTTTTCTCTTGACAGCTTGATTAATTATAAATGACCAGAGAGAGAGAGCGTGTGTGTATGTGTGTGGTTAAAAGAAGCCGTTGGCTAAGATACCCAGTCACTTTAATGATGGAAAAACATTGTGTGTATACATACATACATACATACACACACACTTCTGTGTGTAAGCAGACGGGACGAATCTGCTGGTGTGAGCGAGACATTTGTGTGTGTACATGCGAGGGAGGTAGCTAATACACACAGCATGGTGTGTTTACATGTTTCGTGGTATATGCGTGCTCATCACTACTTTCGTTGGACTTGTTAAAAGTTTTACTTTTTCTCTGTGTGTGTATGTATATCTGCGTACATTTGATCGTGTTATACTGCGAGAGGTATTTATGTATGTATGTATGGTCATGTGTATATACATTTCAGCTGTACATTTGTGATGTCTCTTCTTTTTCTACCCACCTTGCTTTCTCATTCATCCATTATACGACCATATGTGTGAACCCGTTAATAATGGCGTGTATTTGTGATACATATCTTTAAGGTGTGCCACTCAACCTCTCACCCCGACTCTGTCTTTCTGGTATGTGCGTTTATGTTACCGAGCGATGTGTATATGTGTGTGTGTGTGTGCGTGTGTACGTACATATACATCTATGGTATGCGTGCCCTTGAGGAAGCCCATCCTCCCAGCCCTCGTCTTTCCCCTCCCCCTCTAAACCATCTTCCATCTCTCTGCGATATATGCGCACGTGTGTATTTTAAAGCTTGTGTGACCACTTCGCACGGTAATTCATGTCGGTATGTGGTCATGACTGTTTTCTCCATCAACCAGTCTGACAAGTTAAACACACACTCACGCACACACACACACACACACGCAGCTATCCGGCAGTGAAATAGAGAAAGTTTAAGAGGAATATGCAAATATGTAAATACCGAATTAAATTAGTAAATAATAAAATTAAACTGACTAAAAACTACACCACTCTTTCTCTCTAACACACACGAGTAAATGAACAAACGAAAGAAAGTAGCACTCAAGACATTATTTGAAAGAGTTACATATACTTTAAATCTCTGTGTGCCAGCATCTGCTGAGATGGACGTCTCCTATGCGTCCACGAAACTTAAGTCATGTGAAGCCGAGCAAAACCCGTGCCTGCCTGCCTGCTACGCGGGTGTGCGTTTTCTGTATATCTGTACATAAAGACTCTAGGCACAGGGCACGAAATGTTTGGAGAGGAGCGGGCAGTCGATTAGATCGACTCCAGTACGCAGCTGGTACTTAATTTATCGACCCCAAAACGATGAAAGGCAAAGTTGACCTCGGGGGAATTCGAACTCAGAACGCAAAGACAGACGAAATACCGCTAAGCATTTTGGCTGGCGTGCTAACGTTTCTGCCAGCTCGCCACCTATAAAACGACCAAATATCAACTGAAGAGCATTCAGTAGACAAATGTGGTGTATAGGATTTATTTTTGGGTAAAAAATGGTTAACAGTCATTCTGACGTTTCGCCAGCGAACGACATCGTCAATCTGTCAAGACCAGTCTTTGGAGAAACTTTGAAGTCGTTTCCATGTAGAAAGGTAATGCCATGACTTGTTCCAGGGCCTCTGAGATTGGTGGTAAGCTTCATCAAACTAGAGACCTGGCCTGGATATTAGTTGAGTGAACTCTACTAAAGGCACCCTGGGTACTAGGTGCTGTTTAACTGTTTGATGGATTAAGTCTTCCATGCAAATAAACAATGCTTTGATTTGAACTCAGAATGCAAGGATCCAGGACAAATACTGCAATGCATCTGGTCTGACATTCTTAGTTCTGCCAATACACACACCATCCTGGATTTGCACATTTTTTGTGATGAGTATGGACAAGAATAGCTGTGTAAAGAAGTGCCGATCTCTAACTGTGGAGGGAACCTGTGGAAGAGGTAGACCCAGGAAGACAGTGAAATATGATCTTTGAATGTTGAATCTCATGGAGTGATGACAAGTGACTGAGACATTTGGCAATTTGCTGTGCTTGAGAAGACATGTCAAGCCAAGTGAAATCATAGTTGTGAATGGTGTTGGTGACACGTAAGAGGCACCCAGCCATAGAAACCAAGCCAAAACAGACTGGAGCCCGGTGCTGCTCTCTGGCTTACTAGCTCCAGTTAAACCCTCTAAACCATGCACGCGTGGAAAATGGACGCTAAATGATGACGTGATGATACACACACACACACGACAGACTTTAGTATCTATTTACTAAATCCATTCATAAGGCTTTGGTTGCCCTGCAGAGGTACTAAATCCAAAACCATGAGGTTGTGAAGCAAACCTCTTAATCACACAGCCATACCTGCACCTATTCTCACAACATATGGATTAAGTAAAACCTAAAAGAAAACTAGAGGAGTGGTGTGTGTGTGTGTGTGTGAAAGGAGAGGTAATTAACAAACGTTACTACCACAAATATAGCTAAAAAGAAAATGAAAGAAATGTTTTCAGTAATGTGACAGTGGCAATAATAAAATTGGGTGGGTAGGGATCTCACAGCCTGGCCTGTCCCTCCCTGTGTACAGCACATAAGTAGAGGAATTCACATAGAATGACCCATGAATGTCACCACACTCACAGAAGTACAGAATGTAGTACAGTCAACAAAAAGCAGACCATCAAACAACAGCAGAGCACTCACTGACAGAATGTTTTTGTTTTAAAATTAAGAATAATATGTCACTTGTTTATAAAAAATATATTTTGGAATTGCAATGAAGACTATATCTTATGTTATAGAACTCTGTCATTTAAATCACAACAAGCTACAAGATGAACCAATAGACAAGCTTCTGCAAAGCTACACAACCCAGCAGAGATGCTGGGGCAACACCCTGAAGGGTTTTAGTTGAACAAATCGCCTCTAGTATTTGTTTTATTTAAATTTTGGTACTTATTCTAGCAGTCACTTTTGCTAAACTACTAAGACACAGAGAAGTAAACAAACCAATATTGATTGACAAGAGAGGGGAGAAGGTGGCAAACAGACAGAAAGACAAATACACACACACACAAACTGCAGGCTTCAGTCTGCAAAATTCACTCACAAGACATTGGTTGGTTTAAAGGCTATAGGACAACACACACAGTGGGAGTAGACTCAAAGCCATGTGGTTGCAAAGTGAGGCTATTATTTCTAGCAGGGCGATCAACCACATAATAGTGCCCTTGGCTTGCATGTGTCAGACTTGTCACTATGGCTGTCACATAGCAGAGTCCAAGCAACAATAAACACATGTTGTCATTTATTGGTTCCCTGGCAGCTGCTGAACAGCATAAATTCATTGATTTATGCTAAATAAATAAATATTAGCTTTTGTCATAACCTCATTCTCATCCAGTGAAGAAGCACCACTTAGATTTTAGTAAAAAAAAAAAAATCCCTTTGATTATCCAGAAAGCCAAAATTATTCTATCGAGTAAAGGTAAGGCTGACTGGATCATTTATCCCCAAGTGGACAAAAATATTGAAAAAAAAAAAAAAAAAAAAAA
>NC_068988.1:12679257-12698099 GCF_001194135.2 Octopus bimaculoides | reverse complement strand
ACCTTCCTACTTATTAGGATTTTGGTTTTAGCTAGGTTGACTCTAAGGCCCTTCAATTCTAGACCTTGCTTCCACACCTGAAACTTCTCCTCTAGTTCTGATAGTGACTCCGCAATTAGGGCAAGGTCATCAGCATAGAGGAGCTCCCAGGGGCAACCTGTCTTGAACTCCTCTGTGATTGCCTGGAGGACTATGGTAAATAAGAGGGGGCTGAGGACGGAACCTTGGTGGACCCCTACCTCTACCCGGAATTCATTGCTGTACTCATTTCCAACCCTCACCTTACTGGCAGCATCTCTGTACATGGCTCGCACAGCTCTCACATATATATATAGTTGAAATTTACAGAAAAATGAACAACAAGCAGGTGTATTAGTTTGACATTCGGGAAGGTGAGAAAGTCTTTTATGTTTTGAGCTTATGCTCTTCAACAGAAAGGAACATGAGGAAATAAACAGAGAGCGGATTAAAAAAAGGCTTGTGGAGTTAGCAGTCAATCATACCAACTGGTTGGACAAAGGTGGTTAGACAGGAGAGCTAGGAAGAAGGGGAGATAATAAAGTACTGGTGATCCCAAAATGAAGATGCATGTGGATAGGGGCTGGTGACTTTGATGTGTGGATGTGTGCGTCTGTAATGTGTGGGTGTATGGATGATGATGTGGGTGCTGGGAAGTGGTCAGTGCTAGTGTGTGCAGAGTGTGGGGTGGTGTGGTTGGGGTGTGGATGGAGGGGGTATCAATGAAGAGAGAAGGTGGTAGGAGTGAATAGAGGAAAGGTGGGTACTTAAATGGGGCCCCAGTGACCCCCATTTTTTTACTGCATTTCCCTCGCTTCTACACTTATTGATTAAACTATGATCAACATCAGTGCTTAGCACATTTGCCGAAATAAGTTTGGGCATTCAGAATACCTTCACGTACATTCAAATCAAGATAAAGAGTTATAACAGGTATGTTTCAAGTGTGGTAGTGTGGATATTTATATTTTGTAGCTTATGAAACTTATGTCTAGGCGGAAGACTAATTTTCCTGTTCTGGTTACAATATCTGCCTAAAGATTTGTAATAGAAGATAGAATGAGATTGAGATGAAATGGACCCTATTCATTTTATCTCAATCTCATTTTAATATTTTTTCGGAAATGATGAAGTGATGGAAAAATTATGATAGCTGTGATAGTCATACATTTCACTTGCTTAGAACGAATGGAGGTTCAAACTATGAAATGAATTAATTACTACAATGAGTTTGGAAGCACATATAACTCCATGAAAGTGTTGCAAACTTTCATTGTGAGAATAAAAAAAAAAAAGAAACAGAAAATGGATCCCAGAGGCCTCAAAGATGCCCTCCGCAGGATCTAGCCTGAATGCTGCTCAAAGGACTACTTCAAGGCTAGTAATAATAATAATCTTTTCAATTAAAAGCACAAGGCCTGAAATTTTGGGGGAGAGGACTAGTTGATTCCATCAGCCTCAGTGGAATTTGAACTCAGAACGTAGCGGTAGATGAAATACCGCTAAGCATTTTGCCCAGCGTGTTAATGAATCTGCCAGCTTGCTGCCTTTAATAATACTAATAACAATAATAATAATAATTGTTACAAATTTTGGCACAAAATCAACATTTTTAGGGGGAGTGGTTAGTTGATTACATTTTAATAAATAGGTGCAAGCATGGCTGTTTGGTAAGAAGTTGGCTTCTCAACTGCATGGTTCCCAGCTCAGTCCCACTGCATGGCACCTTTGGCAAGTATCTTCTACTATAGCCACAGGCCAACCAAATCCTTGAGTGGATTTGGTAGACGGAAACTATAAGAAACTTGTCATAAATACACATGTGTGTGTGTATGCATGGTTGCGGCACGTGAGTGTGTGCGTCCCCTCCCCACCTGACAAGTGGTGACGTCCCCGTATTTCAGAGGTTCTGAAAAAGAAACAGAATACTAGGCTTAAAAAAAATAAAGGGTCGATCTGTTCGACTAAAACCCTTCAAGGTGGTGGCCTCAGCCATAACTGAAACAAGTAAAAGGTGAAAAGGCGAAGTCACTCAGAGTCGAGTTTTGAACTGAGAAACCTAAGTGTCTCCCCTCTCACGACAACTACTAACGTTTCCTTACATAATCCCACACAATGCTCCTCAATTAATCGAGGAAATTTCGTATAACGTTCACTCCCCACTAAAATTACAAGTTTCAATAAAAGAAAAGAAAACATAGATTAAAGGGACGACACAGATTTGTGATTAATTACGAGTTGCTTCCCTTGTCCTCCATTGATGAAGAATACAATATGTAAAGAAACGAGAGCGCGTCGACGTTGTTGAACTTGCTAGAAATAGCAACTAAATTTTCCTTAAATCATTTATTAATGTCTTAAAATATTACGTAGGATAGTGTAATTCTGGTTTTACAATGTATTGGAAGGTCTTATGTAGTCGTTCGACTAGGCTGAAATAAAAGTCAAATCACATCCTATTGTCTTTGAAAAAAAAAAACAAAAAAAAAAACGGCGAAGGTAAAGAATACGCACACCCGGTGTCTATGGTTAGGATTTTGGGTTACGCCGAAAACGGGTGGTGTGCGTATTATTTACCTCCGTGAAAAAAAAAAAAAAAACTAGAAGTAAGGGTACATTAGTAGTCCTAGATATTCTGCCTGAGTAAAAGACGAAATGGTCATTACAACTAATATTACAGAAGTTGTTGCTTATGATGAAGAAAGATACAGTCAAAATGCTATCAAACAAGAAGGAGCTTGAGATAGGAATAAGAGAAAAGGTAAGGGAGAAAAAATGTTATCTACAATAATTAAAAATTTTGGTACAAGGGCAGCAATTCCGGAGGAGGGTATAAGTCGATTACATCGACCCCATAATTGTTCAACAGGTACTTAATTTATCGATCCTGAAAGGATGAAAGGTAAAGTCAGTCTCAGCGGAATTTGGACTCAGAAATGAAGACAGATGAAATGTCGCTCAGCATTTTCCCCAGCATACTGATGATTCTACCAGCCCACTACCTCAATAATTTCAAATTTTGGCAGAAAATTAGTAATTTCAGGGGAGGGGGTAAGTCGATTACATCAACCCCAGTGTTCAACTGGTACTTATTTTATCGGCCCCCAAAAGGATGAAAGACAAAGCTGACCTCAGCAGAAATTTGCCTTTCATCTCTTCAGGGTCGATGAAATAAGTACCAGTGAAACAGAAATAGAGCTGTACTTTTTGGTTATCTCACCCCCATTAAAAAGTTGTCAGGTAAGAGGTTTGATCTGAGATTCTGCATTGAAACTGAAGCAATTGTAAAATGGAAGAGACATTTTTGCCATTTAACCCTTTTGTTAACAATATATCTAAGGTGGTGAGCTGGCAGAAACGTTAGCATGCCGGGTGAAATGCTTAGTGGTATTTCGTCTACCGCTATGTTCTGAGTTCAAATTCCGCCGAGGTCGATTTTACCTTTCATCCTTTTGGGGTCGATTAAATAAGTACCAGTTACGCACTGGGGTCGATATAATCGACTTAATCTGTTTGTCTGTCCCATCTGTGTAGTCCCTTGTGGACAGTAAAGAAATTAGCACGCTGGGCGAAATGCTTAGTGGTATTTCATCTGTCTTTGCGTCCTGAGTTCAAATTCCGCTGAGGTCGATTTTGCCTTTCATCCTTTCGGGGTCAATAAATTAAGTCCCAGTTGCGTACTGGGGTCGATCAAATCGACTGCCCCCCCCTCCCAAAATTTCGGGCCTTGTGCCTAGAGTAGAAAACCATATATCTGTTACTGACTTTGTTTCAATTAATTAATTCCGAAAATAATGAAGGATTTAGTAAATGGCAATGACAGATTATCCTTTCACAAAAGGATAATCTGTCATTCATTAGGCTGGTATTTGGGACATAAGTCAAATTTCTAAACAGGACGTTTGTATCATAGAAACAGAAAGGTTAGGTTTTTACAGACAAAAACTGTTAAGTTTACTTCTGGTTTATTTTAATTTATTAACACTTGGGTGAATGATCATTGACACAATTCCACTACAATAAGAAATAGAGCATTTGCTCTATTAATGAAAAGAAAAAAAAGCATGTACAAAAACATAATAGGTCTCAGTACTTAACACAATTCAGAAAACAAACCTATGAGGCATAATGCACAATCTAGAATAAAAGAAAGTTATGTATTACTCGAATGAGCAATACACAACTTTCACAGTATATATTTTATGTAATTACCTCCCAATATGATAAAAGCTTAGGGTGGTGAGCTGGCAGAGCTAAATGCTTAGCAGTATTTTGTCTGCCGTTACGTTCTGAGTTCAAATTCTGCAGAGGTTGATTTTGCCTTTCATCTTTTCAGGGTCGATTAAATAAGTACCAGTTAAACACTAGGGTTGATGTAATCGACTTAATCCCTTCCTGGCACTTGTGCCAGTGGCACGTGTAAAGACATTCAAGCGAGATCGTTGCCAGTGCCGCTGGACTGGCTCCTGTGCAGGTGGCACGTAAAATACACCATTTCGAGCGTGGCCGTTGCCAGTACCGCCTGACTGGCCTTCGTGCCAGTGGCACGTAAAAGCACCCACTATACTCTCGGAGTGGTTGGTGTTAGGAAGGGCATCCACCTGTAGAAACTCTGCCAAATCAAATTGGAGCCTGGTGTAGCCATCTGGTTCACCAGTCCTCAGTCAAATCGTCCAACCCATGCTAGCATGGAAAGCGGACATTAAACAATGATGATGATGATTATATATATATATATATAAATAAAACTTCACTGAAGTAATTTATACTTATGTGTGTGCATATGTATATATAAAACAATCATGTATTGTTTTGAAGATGACTTTTCTTTTATATATAAATAAATAATTAAATTTTATCAACTGACATCTTATCTCACAGAAACAAGTGTTTTTTCACAAAATTCACTCAGGGACACATTGGTCGACACACCTATCACCCAACGTAACAGCAAAATGCGCATTCTACAAACACTAAAACGCTGGCAACAAAACAAATATCACAACAAACACAAAACAAATGCAATCAACTGATACAATTCAACAACGCTTAAAAGATGAAACTGCATGCCTCAGGAATAAGAAGGTGCAGTAGAAGCTTGCATAAAACTGTTGATAACATAATGGTAACAGTTTGTAAGGCGGCGAGCTGGCAGAAATGTTAGCATGCCGGGTGAGATGCTTAGTGATATTTCGTCTGTTTGAACGTTCTGAGTTCAAATTCCGGTGAGGTTGACTTTGCCTTTCATCTTTTCGGGGTCAATAAATTAAGTACCATTTGCGTACTGGGGTCGGTCTAATTGACTGGCCCCCTCCTCCGAAATTTTGGGCCTTGTGCCTAGATTAGAAAAGAATAATAATAGTTTGTAATATAAGCATTAGGCCTGAAATTTGGAGGAAGGAATAAGTTGATTAAATGGACTCCATTATTTGTGAGGTACTTCTTTATTTTACCAATTCAAAATGGATGAAAGTCAAAGCTGATCTTGGAAAGATTTGAACTTGGATTATAAAGATCCAGAACAAATATCACAAATGTGATGCTTCGATGTGCTTGAGAAGACTTGTCAAACCAAGTGAAATCAAAGTTACAGCTAGTGCTGGTGACACGTAACCGCTTCCATTCAGGTGACACGTAAAAGCACCTGTGCAGGTGATATGCAAAAGCATGCGTACCAGTGATATGTAAAAGTGCCCGAGCCAGTGACACATAGAAGGCACCCACTAAACTCTCAGAGTGGTTGGCATTAGGAAGGTCATCCAGCTGTAGAAACTTTGCCAGATGAAATTGGAGCCTGGTATAGTTCTTCAGCTTACCAGTTCCATGCCAAGTTGGGAAACAAATGCTAAATGATGATGATAATTGACAAGAGCCCTACCAAAAAAGTAACCTTGTCATCATAATCTTTCAATCTCATCTACTATACAATTTCTTTCACTATCACCACCAGAGGAGAGGACCACAGTATTTCCCTGGTACATTATTTTATCGGCACTTGAAGAATGAAAAACAAATTTTACCTTAAATGACAATGATATTAATCATAACGATATTCATGATAATGATAATAACGATATTAAATAAAAATTGAATATCTTTTTTTTCAACCTCACCACAACAATATTTCCATTTGTCTCAATTTTTATTTGCATATTTGTAAAAGCACTCTGGACAGAAAAAGTCAAAGGCTGACCCCCACAAACGTTCAAACATA
The DNA here is from genome assembly GCF_001194135.2 of Octopus bimaculoides. Lineage (NCBI taxonomy): Eukaryota > Metazoa > Mollusca > Cephalopoda > Octopoda > Octopodidae > Octopus > Octopus bimaculoides. The sequence continues at coordinate 12,691,867 of NC_068988.1, read as the reverse complement.
TACACCCACGTAAATATATAAATTATATATGATGTATATATATATTATATATACACAAACCTACATACAAATACCCTCCAATATCTATGTGTGTGTGTGTGTGTACACACAAACACACACACACACATATATATATATATAATAGTTGTCATTTAATGAAAAAATAAAAAACAAAAATGTAACAACAGTCCATTAATAGGCTGAAATAATTGAATACTATCATTGTGTGTGTGTATATATATATATATATATATATGTATATGTGTATAACTTTTCAAAGTGGATGGAAAAAGGATGAATAATGAATACAGTGCAGAGACCTCCCTACCATCACCCACACTTTGCTAACAGCAACCGGAACAAGAATTGATAATATCATACAACCATTACCACCACCACCACCACCACCACAACACATTTTATTGTGTCACGGCAACCTCCGCACCCCAAAGTCTGTTTCCCATTTTTGTTGTGTTGTTATTTCTGATGACATCAATGCCTGAACACAAGCTTGCAACAATAAGTTGTCGACATTTGGAAAGCTGACTGACTGACTTAGTAAATAATGCAAATATAATATACTTAGGTGAAACAACAACAAACAGACAAACTGCAGCAGCACCAATAGTGAAAACAACAGCTGAGAGAGAGATAGAGAGAGATAGAGAGAGAAGAGGGGTGGTGGTGGTGGTGGTTGTTAGCTTTTGAAGTAAAACAAGGATAAATGTCAGAAAATATGATTGGGTTTGAATTATTACACTTGCAAAATGTTTGCTTGTACATTATTTATTTACCTAGCCATTAAGGAAAAAAGAAAAAGAAAAAAAAAGACCCTTGTCATTGACAACTTGGTTAATCAGTAACAAGTAATTAATGGCTATGTTATGTCTCTGAATATTTACTAGCATGAATGCATGTAGCTGTGAGAGTGTGTGTTTCTCTACGATTGTCAAATATATGCTTGTGCCATAAAATGTGTGTGTGTGTATATACATGCATGTGTCTTGAGAGAACAGAGGTTAAGCAGAGTAGTGAGGTCTCTTTGGCTTTGCAGCGGACAAGGCAACACCTCTCATGGTGGTGCTGTAATAAAATGCACCTCCAGCAGACTCTGTGAAATCGTTGGTGTTACAAAGTCATCCAGACATAGAAGCCACGCCAAAATAAAGCAGACAAGCAAGATATGCAGTTCTCTGACCTCGATAAGATCTGAATTGGTCTGTGATGCCCATCCACTCCACACCAGCATGGAAAGCAGGTTGTATAATTGTGATGATGATGACAATGATGGTTATACAGCTGGTCATAAATATATAATCAAGTATACACACACACATATGCAACTACACAGGCAAATAAACACACGCAAACATAATCATGCACACATGCAAGGACATATACATCTAGTTACACACTGTTAGGAAAAACAGAGACATAAATGAATAAATATATAAAATTTCCATACTTGTGTATTTTTATGAATTCATAATTATTCTCTGCATATCTAAGTATTTTATGATTTGCTTAGGTATAGCAATACTAATAACTGGTTGCTACAATGCAATATACTTATACTTTAAAATATGAGCGTGTGTTTTACATACATACCTGCCTATCTATCTATCTATCTATCTATCTATATATATATATGTTTCAGCCCAAAGAGCCACACAATGGGACTGAACCCCGAACTACATGGTTCTGGGTTCAGTCCCATTGTGTGGCATTTTGAGCAAGTGTCTTCTACTATAGCCTAGGGCCAACCAAAGCCTTGTGAGTGGATTTGGAGGATGGAAACTGAAAGAAGCCTGTTGTGTGTGTGTGTGTGTATATATATGTGTCCCCCCATCATTGCTTGACAACTGGTGTTGATGTGTTTACATCCCTGTAACTTAGCAGTTTGTCAAAGAGACCACTAGAATAAGTACTAGGCTTAAAAATAAGACCTGGGGTGGATTTGTTTGACAAAAACATTTTAAGGTGGTGCTCCAGCATGGCCGCAGTCAAATGACTGAAACAAGTAAAAGAATAAAAGAATATGTGTGTGTGTGTGTATAGACACACAGACACACATGGTAATTCAGATGTTGCTTTAGCTTTTAAATGATACATAAATTTCTAATTTTTATATTGTTACAATTTTTATATTCATTTATTCATTGTTAATACTACTGTTGCTATTTTGCTATGGATATTTTTCGATATGCATATTGTTTCACATATTTTAAACAAATGCCAAGAGGATGTTAATTCTCTTAAAAACAGTCAGTTGTACAGGTTCAAAGGATGTTGAAACAAGAAATAGATTGGAATCCTGCTAACCATGTTTCAAGTGATTTAAAGCTATAAAAGGCAAAGACTTGCCCAAGTCTGAGAGGCCAAACAGCTTCAGTGAAACACAGCCACCTGGTGGAGCCCTCCATTTACTTGACTTCCAAATGAAAGGAAGTTTATTTGTCTACTTTAGCTAAAGAGGGATCTATTTGTTCACTTTAGCTAAGCCCTAAAGTGCTAAAACCTAGTGGATATAAAAAAAAAGCTTTTGAACCTGTCTGTCTGTCTGTCTGTCTCTCTCTCTCTCTCTCTCTATATATATATATATATATATATATAAAATGATCATTATCATCCTCTTTTCCATGCTCACATGGTTTGGGCAGAATTTGCTGAAGCAAATTTTCTAGGGTCAGATGCCCTTCCTAACCTATTTCTAAGTAAGGTAATATTTTCACAAGACCAGACATGCTACAGAAGAATGGAGCTTATCACAAAGCCACACCTTTGTATGTATATGTGTATACACACACACACACACACACACATATATATATATCATCATCATTTAATGATGATGGGAAAGTCAGCGTAACATATGCAACTATGACAATAAAGCCAACCTCTTATAATGCATCTATCAATTAACATAGTCAAGTCATTTAACCATGAAGTTGCCAAGTCACTGCATTCAGATAACTAAACAATGGTTGTTGGAAATATACAAATCTTCATACAATAGACAATGAAATTGCAAATTTGGGTCTTAATCCTTCTGGCGACAGAAATCCTGCCAAGGGAGACACTGAAGCATGAAGAGGCCATCAGATCCTCTCAAACTGTCCAACCCATGCCAGCATGATACATGGACATTAAATGATGATGATGATCATGATGATGTGGCCCTTGAGTGCTTCCTGTGTGCTCCACTTTCTTCTAAGCATTTGAGACAGGTATCCAAGCTAAGGATAACTGCTTCCTGCTTTTCCCTGAATCAAGTAATAAAAAAAAAAAATTAAAAAAAAACCTTGGCACAGGTGAGGCTGTGTGGTAAGAAGCTTGCTTCCCAACTACATCGTTCTGGGTTCAGTCCTATTGTATGGCACCTTGGGCAAGTGTCTTCTACTATAGCCTTGGGCCAACCAAAGCCTTGAGAGCGGATTTGGTAGATGGAAACTGAAAGAAGCCTGTCTACATATGTGTGTGTGAGTCTTTGTCCCCTCCCCATCATGACTTGACAACCAGTGTTGGTGTGATTACATCCCCCATAACTTAGTGGTGTGGCATAAGAGACCAATACTATGTTTAAAAAATAAGTTCCGGGGTTGATTTGCTCAACTAAATCCCTTCAAGGTGGTGCTCCATCATGGTCACAATCAAATGACTGAAACAAGTAAAGGAGTAAAAGAGTGGCAACAATTCATTATTTTCTTTTGTCAATTGTTTTGTTAACCTAGAAGGTCCCATAGTAACACTCATTTAGGTGGAATTATAATTCAAAACCACAAGTCCTGTCCTTGTTGCAGTGTAATAGTTTGGATACCTCAATGACTGAGAGCTATGCCAGCAGAGATCAAGCTCCTGATAGAGCCTTTCATACTAGACAGGTCAAAAATATAGAGGCCAGACTAATGTAGGTCACCTCTTTCCTGAAGTAAAAATTAGGTTGTATAGGGACAACACCCCTACCTAGAAAAATGCAAAGTTACAGAAGCATTGCTGACAATTCAAAGCCAACAAGACTTGGGAGAGGGAAGACCTTCCTTTAAAGAAACTGATGACAAGGCAGCAAAATTCTAAAGGAAGCTACAAGGAAAAGCAGAAAAGATAGTCCAGCATTGAGAAGAGTGAAGGTACATTGTCCAGGGTTTATGTCCATGGGGGAATGAAGGATTTAAGTGAAGTGATGTCTCAAAAACTTTGATGCTTCTTTCTGGTGATGTTACTCTCTTAGTACTACACTTCCTCACATTGTCCTTTTGGTGAAGCCAACTTAGCCAAAGGAATTCCCCCTAACTGCAGCATTTAATTTGAATGGCAACAAAGGTTTTACATTACATAAATAGGCTCCACTCTCACTTCACAGTCAAGTGGTTAACAGTAAGTGGGACATCCTGCAGTATTTAAGTACCACCACCCCACCTCATAATGGCTCAAATGTCCAAATTTGTATAAAGCAATCCCAGCTTTATGAGGTCATACGTCATTAATACCAATTTTAGACAAAAGCAAAAATATGCTACAGTGCTGAACAATGAAGCTTCTCAATATATTTACCCAAGGTGCTATGCAGTGAGATTGAACCCAAACCATGTGGTTGGGAGGCAAACTTCTTAACCACATGGCCATGCTATAAACATGCCAAATTGCATCTACATACACTGTGTGTGTGTGTTTGCAGAATTATACATACTGCTTCAATTCTCCTGTGCTGTTTGATGTATTTGACAATAGCCTCCATTGCAAGTTATTGATAAAAACGGTTTCTAATTTTAGCAGAAGGCCAACAGTTTTGATAGAAGGGGTAAGTAACCCCATACTTGTACTTTATTTTAGGAATCCTGAAAGGATAAACAGGCATAATTGGCCTCAGTGGGATTTGAACTCAGAACATAACATGTTGGAGGAAATGCTGCTTAGCAGTTTGTTGGATGCATTCATGATTCTGCCAGGTCAGCACCATGGTGACTCTACATGATAAGAATAGAGGGAACTCCTTAGTCCTGACCACACAATCTCTCTAGTGGCAGTAATACGATAAAGGGCACTCAGTCTATACTTCATACTGTACAAAAACAAAAACAAAAACAAAAAAACACTTGCCATACACAAGGAATTAGCAGTTTTCTCTTTTGGTGTGTGTACCAGATGACATGCAGTGAGGTACCATGCTGGAGCTGACCCATGCAACATATGCTGCCATAGATGAGTTGACAGTTTTCACTGGCATATGTTGGAGGAAGTAAAATAGCTTTTTATAGAGTTTATAGTTAGTACTGACCACCAAGTCATTCCTGACTGAACAGACCTATGGTGAAAGATATTCCAGCCTCGACTGTCCTGTCTATTTTTCGAAAACACAAGGGTGTGAACTGGAGTTTCTATTTTGCTTTTGATCTGCTGTTTTTAGGTCATGAGTAATAAATATCTTTGATCAGATAAAGTTACCTTGCAACCAACAATCCCTTGATATATCATTGTCATTGTCATCATAATTTAACATCCACTTTCCCATGCTTGCATGAGCCAGATGGAATTTGTTGAGGCAGATTTTCTTCCTGTTGCCAACCCCCACCTGTTCCCAAGGTAATATTTCTCCATGGCCAGACATGTTTTCCACAGAAGACTGGAAACAAACAGTCTCATTTGTATTATAATGATGCTCATTTACAACCATCACATGATGTCCAAACAAGGACATGCACACACACAATGGGCATAACTCCACAGATAAGGCCTTGGTTAATCCAAGGCTTTAGCAAGAGACACTTGCCTAAGGTACCATGCAGTCAGCTGACCCCAAGACTACAAGGTTGGGAAGTAAACTTCTTAACCACACAGCCATGCCTGCATATATACCCACTGTCTTGACAACAATCACTTTTTTCAGGTGTTTGTATTTCTCTCACCCACAGTTCCTGGGTTGACCAACGCTTTGTGAATGAATTTTGGTGGACAGAAACTGTACAAAAACCCATCATATATATCTATGTGTTTGTCTCTACATAGACACCACTTGTGTTGTGGTAACATTTGTTTCACAGCTCAGTGTTTTAATGCACACCTTACTTGAAAACATGTAAGGATTAGTACCAAGAAAGCATCCAACAATAGAACACTGCTTCAAGAAGTGTCGCCAAAGCGATGGCAGCATGGAAAAAGTGGATGTAAAAACAAAATGATGATGGTGATGATGTCCATGACTTTTCATTATCAAAGGTGATTGACCTCATTAACCTTTTCTTTTTTCGAGAAAATCTGGCATCTACCCACAATGGCTAAGAGCCTAGTTAATAGGGATTTGAATTCATAAATCACGAACAGGTAGCCTAATACTTCATCAGTTCAGCATTTAGCTTCTATTTTAACAGGACACATATTAAAAAAAAAAAATGTATGGCTTGACCACTGTGTTAATATGATCACTTGCGGCAATCCTAATAGATTTAATTTAATTAGCTAATCATCCTGTAGTTAGATCTCATAAGACAAATTCAATGCAGTAGTTATCCTAATATGGATACTAATAAACATTAACTCATTAATATACAAACAGCATACAGATATACTAATGATCAATTATTGATACATTGATTATCAAGGAGTTCTCAGTTGTCTCTGAACTTCTTTTAAATCTGTCACTCAGGTTACTCAAGGATTTTCTCTGTTGGCTTAAGGAACTAACAAAAGTTCCCATTTCTTAGAATGATAAAAACTAAATCAATAAAAATCACACTTACCTTTAATATCTACTTTTCTATTCCAGATGTGTCAAAGTTAAAAACATATTTAATTCCTATTGAAAAAGAAAATTAATTGTTATTTAATTGGTATTAATTAACCCAACACTCCACAAAAAAAGAAAAAAAATACACAAGTCCGAGATAGAGGATGGTAGAGTGATGATGAAAGCTGAGATTCAATCAAAGTTTTAAGAGGAGTTAAGGTAGGAGGCAAACTTATAGTTGTTTGAATTACCATATTTACTTGTGTAAGTTGCAGTGTTTTGTATACAGTTTTAACTGAAAATTTGGGGTGCGACTTATACCAGGGGTAAAGTTACAACTGTGAAAGGAAAAAATTCTGTACCAAGACTTAATAGGAGTGTGAGTAATACACAAGTAAATACAGTATTCACAAAATTTCATTATTCTAATTTTTATTGGAAATCACCTCCAAATACCCAATCAATTCAAAACACTTTAGCATGGCTGGATTCAGCCAGACATTTTTCTCAGCCAGACATTTTTCTCTCTTTATGGGACAGCATGATTGTGTTTGCAACTTGAAGCACAACTTACACCCATTCTGTTGTTGTTTTAGGAGACTGCAGATAAAAACAAATAAACCATAAAAGATACCATGGCATATTCTGCTGAGGCCTGTGTTTTTCTATCATCTCACTTGTACTACAGCATTACTCCACCCTACTGTTACACATTCAGTGAGGAAGGCTCTCTTCATTTCTTCCCAGCCTTTATGCATTGTCTGCATTCAATGCTCTCGTTCTATTAATGTATGTACAGGCATGGCAGTGTGATCCAGGTCACTTTGCAACCACATGGTTTCAGGCTCAGTTCTATTATGTGGCACCTTGAGCAAGTATCTTCCACTATTGCTAATAACACAATAGAATATTATAGCACGAAAGCATATATATACTTTCACTCCAAAGACAGAATGAATGTTCTCGAGCCTTCCTGGCACATCCAGTTTTTCAAAGAATTTCTTATTCCAAATGACGTGGAGAGCACGAAGCGAGCTATATATTGACAAAAGAAATGCTAACAGAACACACGAACTTGTGACTTTCAAATAAATGAGTGGCAGATGGAAAGGAACACACACATTATTTAATTAACATGAGATATAAATGTGAGCAGCTATAAGTTTCATGCTCTGCTGTACAGCAATGAGACATGTTTGACTGACTATTGTACTAATGGAGCATGAAACATAGTAGCTCACATATAAAACCTGTGTTTACTGAATGATATTTATCTCTTGCTGGATAGAGGACATATTTTGTCAATCTTACCAACAATGGAAGTACACTATATATATGTATGTATGTATGTATATATATTGGGTCATTCCATAAACAATACAGTTTTTTTTCAATTGCATGAACTAAAAGTTGGAGGGGGATGAGATAAATTACCTGCATCAATTTGCTATAAGGGCAGGTAGTAATTTTACCCTTTCCTTATTCTTAGTGCAAGTTTTGAAGAGTGCAGTTCGATTTTAACAGTTATTTTTTCAAAGCTATAATGGAAGTGACAAAGTGACAAACCCTAACCCATGCCAGCACGGAAAGTGGACGTTAAACGATGATGATGATGATACATACTCATATTTTGAGTTCTATTTTCCCTGTTTGCACCAACATACCTCTCTCTCTCTCTATATATATATATATACCCATACCCAATCCACATTGTAAAACATACACAACACCAAAGTGAGTAGGTTTTCTTTGTGTAAGATGACATGGACCATGACAACTTGTCCAACATGAAAGAAAGCATGAAAGAAAAAAAAAAAAAAGACTGATATAATATGACAATGATTGATGACAATATCTGAGTAAAGATTTTTGATAACATAAACACATGCTTACACACATCAATGAACTTGAGCATCGATACACACAAAACACAGACAATGCATTTTAGATGTAAATTATTTCAAAATGAATTACAATGGTTTATTTAGCCATTTGTAATTTTCAGTTTTACTGTACTGGTTTACAACAAGTGCTAGGTGAATGACACAATTAATCAGCTTATGGAGAAATTGAAACAGGCAGGACATTGATCTTTCATCAGAGGCAGTCATTTTTCTTGGTAACTTCACAGCTTCTAAAAAGAGCCAACACACATGCCTACTTACAGATCCAGATTGAAAATATAAATAAACAATGTCAGTATTTTTACCTGCTAAAGAATGAATATATATATATATATATATATATATAATCTGCTGAGATGATTCAAAAACACAACACCTAATAACCTAATGGTATATCTTTTCTACCCCTCTGATGAAATTTTGCCTAATATAAATGATTTAATTATTGCTATTTAACTTTTTAGACTTAATTGAAACAGCTGTAAGAGAATATGTTTGATTTTTGCAGATAATAAATTATATTAATGCTACATCTCCATTTTCTTAATTTTCTTTTATACATATATAAAAGCTTCACACAACTTTCAACAGAACCAAAGATCAAGAGTTTCAATGCCATTCTCAAGTTAATTCTCCCAAATATAAGGACAAGACTGATAGTAATGAAGAAAGTGAAGGAGAGCCTGCATTAACACATGTTTATAGGTTACTGAACCAATGAGAGGGGCGGCTGGTGCCAGTGAGTGAGCCACTATACAAGCAGTGTCTCAACCTGCTAGAAATAACAGCTCAATCGGCCTTAAATCATAACCTACTATCTCAGTTGCTAATATATAAAATGAAAGAATGGTCAAAGCTGAAACATCATTGAATGTCAGAGATGATCTGAAGCTAAACAACAATATATTTAATGGTTCTACATGTCCAGGCGCCAAATCCTGTGAGCAACCACAACCTGTGATTAAAATTGATACAAAAGACTGCGCTGAGTGGCTGTGTGGTAAGAAGCTTGCTTCCCAATCATATGGTTCCAGGTTCAGTTCCACTGTGAGGAACTTTGGGCAAGTGTCAACCTTGGGCCGACCAAAGCCTTACTCTTTTGTTTCAGTCATTTGACTGTGGCCATGCTGGAGCACTGCCTTTTAGTCAAGCAAATCGACCCCAGGACTTATTCTTTGGAAGCCTAGTACTTATTCTATCGGTCTCTTTTGCAGAACTGCTAAGTTACGGGGACGTAAACACACCACCATCGGTTGTCAAGCGATGCTGGGGGAACAAACACAGACACAAGCATACACACACATATATATACATATACACGACGGGCTTCTTTCAGTTTCCATCTACCAAATCCACTCACAAAGCTTTGGTTGGCCCGAAGCTATAGTAGAAGACACTTGCCCTAGGTGTCACGCAGTGGGAATGAACCCGGAACCATGTGGTTGATAGGCAAGCTACTTATCACACAGCCACTCCTGTGCCTGAGAGTGGATTTCGTAGATGGAAACTGAAAAGAAGCCCGTTGTATATATATGTGTGTGTGTGTGAGTGTGTTTATGTGTGTGCCCCACTGCTGTTTGACAATTATTGTTGGTGAGTTTATGTACCCATAACTTAGCAGTTCAGTAAAGGATACTGATAGAATAAGTACCAGATTTAAAAAAAAAAAAAAAATTAAAGACTGGTATTGATTCATTCAACTAGAATTATTTAAGGTGGTGCCCCAGCATGGCCACAGTCTAGTGACTAAAACAAGTAAAAGAGTAAAATAAAATATCACAAATAAGGACTATTAATAAAGACTCCTTAATATAAGAGAGATAAGGGACAGCCAGGAAACAATGTTAAGCGAAGATCTTGGAGGCAAACTGACAGATAAAGACACCTTTGGCATAAAGTGCAACTAGAATCAGAAAAGACAAGCTCATTAAGGAACTTCAAATGGTCACATGACCTCCTAGAAATAGCAGTCAAATCTCCTTTAAATTACAGCCTATCATCTTAAAACAAAAAGAGGAGAAAGGACACTGAATAAGATAATCTTTCCAAGGAAAGTGGAGATAGAAGGTCATGGCTGGAACACATTTCATTATGATATGTCTATGCAATCTGGGCTGACCCAAGCTAAGCAATTACAACACAACCAATTATCAGTGATAACAGCGATATCGTATCCAGAGGGATTTTTTCATCACAGTAATTAATTAATGCATCACACACTGCAAATGAGGCAATCAATTTCGTATGAAGGTGAACTAAAGTGTGGAGTGGAGTGAAAGCATTTGAAGAGGCCAGGATAACATATGCAAGACTCAAAGGAGATTTAAGGAAGAATGTTACGATCGAGAAGGTGAATCACAATGACCTTTGTGTGTGCACAGTTTGTGACAGACCATGCCTCCCTTTTGCTGGGCTCAAATCTCATTTGCAAACCCATGGAAAACGAAGCTCCACCAGCTATTCTGCCTATATGTTTGTGCACTCCTTTCAATGCAATGTATGCCAGAAGGTTTGCAAATCTAACAGGCCTCAAAAGACATTTTAAGATTCACAAATATCAGAACTTATCTGCAGCTCTTGGTGTTCCAAATTGGATATGCAATCTATGTGAGTGTCTTTTCAAAACATTGCCTGGTTTAAAAACGCCACATCAGATACCATGAGGGTTCTAAGGTGTAGGCACAGGAGGTGGTCAAACTCTGTATAAGGAGTAGACAACCACCATATATAGGTGTGTGTATATATATATATATATATATATATATATACATACATACACACACGTTTGTGTACACATATATAGGTATGTTGGTGCAAACAGGAAAAGTAGAACTCAAAACATGAGTATATGTATATTTTTATTAATATTTAGCAGAAGCAACAGAGTCACTCAAAGTGTGAGAGTTTTGCGGGTCGGCACCTCAGACCTTGAGTCACACTGCATGGTACCTTGGGCAAGTGTCTTCTACTATAGCCTCAGGCTGACCAAAGCTTTGTGAGTGGATTTGGTAGACAGAAACTGAAAGAAGCCTGTCGTATATGTGTGTGTGTATATGTATATTTTTGTGTGTCTGTGTTTGTCCCCTTTACCATTGCCTGACAACTGATGCTGGCGTGTTTATGTCCCCATAACTTAGAATAAGTACTAGGCTTACAAAGAATAAGTCCTGGGGTCAATTTGTTCGACTAAAGGTGGTGCTCCAGCATGGCTGCAGTCAAATGATTAAAACAAGTAAAAAATAAAAGAATATATATATAAATATATAATTTTGGTATTAAATTTAAGCATCTAGGTCACAATCACAATAGTCTGGTTGTCCCAACTATACATCTTTTATATAAATTTTTAGTATCACTTTTATTGATATTTTATAACATTATAAATATACAGTCATACATAATGTATGATATTATACCATAATTATAGCTGGTATTCCTATTGTATTGTATACAAGAGTTGCCAAATTACAAATAACAACAATATTAGAAGACAAGTTAGGTAAATGTTACTTTTTAATGTTGTTTGTTCAGTCCCAGGTTGGCTTTGTTCTTAACGCAGCTGGTACCTCTCCCAGGGGGTGGTGGGCATGTCAAAGGGGGCATTGAGGTAACATAATTACATTGTGCATGATAAAACCAGTAATGGTTATTAAAATAAAATGAGATCTCATCGGGCACAGGGAAGTCATTAATTAGCAATGCATAAAATAATTTACAATTTTTGTCTCCATTAATTTTTTTCCATTTCACTGTTAAAAACTATACAATCCATTTTTAGAGTAAAATTTATAAATTATCATCCATGTTAGTTGATACCTCACTGTCTACTTTGGTGGGCACTAGGCATAACAACTACTTAAGGGGAGAGGGGCCTTTACAAAAAAGCAAAAGAGAAAAAGGTTAAGAACAGCTGATGTAGACCTATGTTCAGGGCATATACAGTGAGTTCCTCGCGTGACTTGTATTTCACATCATTGTGATATTC
>NC_068988.1:12671442-12679247 GCF_001194135.2 Octopus bimaculoides | reverse complement strand
CATGAAACTCGCATTATAAGACCAACTCTTAGTTTCAGTTTCAGTAAAAGACCCAATAAAAATCCCATATCCTTCAGGACGAGTATTGAGCACTTCTTTCTCATTCATTCAACATAAAGCACTGTGCATGTGTGTGTGTGTGTGTGTGTGTGGGTTTGGTGACACAAACAGGAAAACAGAACTCAAAACTCGAGTATATATTCTGTCAATTAAAAAAAAATGTATGTGTGTGTGTGTATGTATATATATATATATCTCTATATATACATACATGCAACACTCAACCCAAGCTTGAGTCTATCTTCACTCTTGAACTGTAGTCTTAAGTAAGATCGAATGGTGTTAAAAATGCGAGTGGTACAGAAACAATTGTAACTGGTCATTAAAAATGGGTTAAACTTTCTTTGACTTATTTGGATTATACATACATACATATATCGGTGTGTGTGTGTGTGTTTTTCTGTCTCTATAACCATCACGCAATAATTGTAAACTAATAAGGCAGTGAGCTGGCAGAAATGTTAGCACGCTGGGCAAAATGCTTAGCAGTCTTTACATTCTGAGTTCAAATTCTGCTGAGGGCGGCTTGCCTATCATCCTGTCAGGATCAATAAATTAGGTACCAGTGGCATACTGGAGTCGATCTAATCAACTAACCAAACTCCCCAAAACTTTCGGGCCTTGCGCCTAGAGTAGAAAAGAATAGTTGTAAACTAGCATCAACATTGTAAAAACAATGTCTTTTGTTTCCAATCTTCTGTGAAAATATTTCTTTGCTTAGACGTAGGGGAGAGTTGATGACAAAAAGCATCCAGCCATAGAAAATATCAACAAATTCCATCTGACTCAGGGAAACATGGAAAAGTGGACATGAAAATAATGATGATGAAATACAGCAGGTTTGTTATTTTCTTCACACATTTTCATCTACATAGATAATAACAGCATGCATTTATATCAGTTGTAAGTTTTACAGAGAAGGCTTTAAAAAAATCTGTATTTCAACTGGAATAAATTTATCTTAGATTATTTATTTTCCACTTACGTAAGTAAATATCTTGCTGAGAGATGTAACCCTATCCCAACAAATTACAGAACTTGTACTTATGAATGATATTTAAGCAAATCTCAACATCTTTAATCATTATGCATCTTGAGTGGTAGATTTAAGTCATGTGTTATCAGCTATACGCTTTATAGAAAAGAAAGCCAAAATAAACAAAATTCATCTCCAGATAAAACAAAGAAAGTCTTTTACTAGATATGTGCTCTATAATATATAAAGCAGAATATCAAAGACTGTGTTGTTGTTGCATGAAGGCCCATGTACTACTTAAGTGTTAATTGCTTGACAAGCTAGTTCACTACACAAAGCTATTTGGAATTTTAGTGCAAGACAGATGAACCTAGTGTAGGTTCAATGACTATCTAGCAACAACACGAGCCCTCAGAAATTCTGGGTTGGTGTCTGGTGTGCCGGAAGGCCACTATGAGTGAGGCATCCCTTAGTTTTAGTTAAAGTAGGTCTCTAGAACCTGCTTCAAATCTGGGTTACATCTGCTCTGATAATTGTTGGTAACTTCGTCTCTGCAATGGCCAACAATTGATGGCAAGATGAGTGCAACACATCACACTATTCCAAAGTGTGTGTGCATGTGATTAGGGACCACATGTGAATCTGTATTCCTACTGAAACTATGACGACGAACTACTCGATGGTTGGAGCCAGCTCAACCTATTCTAGGCAAATGCCACTGCAAGTACAAGTATATGAGAATCTGTTAGGAAACATTTCATTACTTACCATGTGAGGATTCTTTCAAGCAGTAACAAGTTAGAGATTCATTGTTGGTTGAAAGTTGTTCTCAAAAGAAAGTTCTCTTGGATTTTCTGCTTCTTTTATACCCAAAATATTAACAAAAGAATAATTTTTTTCTCTCTTTAATCAGAATTGTAGCAGAAAGAGGGAGAGAAATGAAATAAAATCCAATGTCCAAAATATGTATTGTTAGGCCACAAAGTAGTGTTAAGTGTTATTTATTTACGCATTTTCTATGTATTTTGTTCAAAGTCATATTTTATTCATGAATCTGACAGTAACTTCAACAATGTTATGGTACATTGGCAGCCGTTTATGAATTCAGATGTGGCGAAAGGCGACTAATCCAGGAATGAACAGGTTAGTTTATTATTATTATTACTATTATATAGTTTTTCTATTTATTTTGTATTAAATTCAACATTTGTTTTACAATGGAAGCGATTTATAATCAGTTTTAAAGTAAAGGTTATTTCATTATTAAAAAAATAAAGTAAGAAAAATAAAATTCCAATACAGCTGTACTATTTCATATACATATATATATACATAGGCACACATATGTGCGTGTATATAAATATATTTGTGTGTGTATATATATATATATATATATATATATATATATATTTATATTGCTTACAGTCTGTCTCCTATGGTTATCTATGCAGTATATACATACCTCACAAAAGTTAACTACAGCTTTGAGTTAAAAAGAAACGTGAAATGTCTATTGTTTCAATGTTAACTATTATTGGGTCTGTTTATGATACCCTGCACAAATAATAATTTTAAAAAAAGCCCTATTTTCTTTGGATTAAAAGTCAATAAAAAGCTGGTTTCAAATTTTATTCAGGAGATAAATATTAATCCTGCTTAAAGGGTACAAATGTTTGAATTTAAATCAAGAAAATGAGAATCAATTCTTGATTTGGTCAAGCAAAGCAGGGGTCTGTTATTTTTATAGGGCTTGGTTTCAAATGATGATAGTAATTTATAAAGAAATACAACTTTTTCTATAGAGAAGGGATTAATTACCTATTAATCTCCAGTTATATGGATTAAGATAAACTCTCAAACTCATAACTTGTTTTAATTTCTTATTATTTTAAAACCAGAATAAATATGCCAGCGTACTCTTCTCAATTAGAAACTGATTCTAGACGTTTTTTTTTTGCCGTAAACTACTCCAAATGTGCTTAAGAAACCAAAGAACCGCAGCTTCTTCTTATTCGTTCTCTAAATTAACATCTGGGACACAAAAAATTTAATGTTATCGTCTTTGACACATATACAAATAATCGTTCGTGTTTCTCTAAAGAGGAGCGGAGCGGGAGAGGAGGGGAAAAACTGGAATTAGCATTAAAATTTGCCGATTCCTTATGGCACGTTCATTACTCCTTACAACCACCTCCAAAATCTAATAAGCTTAAACTATAATTTATTTAAAAAGTTAACTCTATTATAGAAATATTATCCACTGGTAGGATTTTAAAACCGTTTTATTAATTTATTACTAACGTTTTAATAGTCCTCTTACTATATTAAGGTGGTTTATTTTTATGTGGCTATCGATATATTTAAGGTTCTTATGTATATATATATAATAATAATATTAGGGGTAAAATCCAAAATTACAGGTAAAAACTCAATTAAAATCAATTTATTAAAAATTAAAATTAAATTAAGCTTCACAGTATAAAATATATTAATATATAGTATTTCATCGATGAGTTCATAAACCTTGGTTCTTTTCCGTAATACTATTTATATATACAATTGCAGCGTGGAAGGTATATTTGGAAATGTTAAGAATCAAAATATACAAGATGATATATAAAATAAATATCTATGGAAGAGTTTGAAACATTTGTATCTAATCATTAAATTTAAAACCACTGCCTTTCTAGACAGATATTTCAACAATTGAATTCACGAGCATGATAAATGCATTAATAACACGCTTGACTGGCTTACAAAAGACTTTTCTATACTGTATTGGATGGGTAAAAAAAAAGGCAATGTTTTGGGGGAAAACTAAAACTGAAAAAGTGGAAAATTGTTTTAAATTAAAAAAAAAAAAAATAACCAAAAAAATGCCCCCAAAATTATTTAAAAACAAAAAATAAAATGAAATAGCTACATTTTCGCTTCTATTTAATATGTTAAAGGAAATAAATAATTAAATAATAAATAAATAAATAGAGTTCATGAATAAGTTAGAGTGACAATAAAAAGACTTATATTCATTCTTGGTAACATGCTGCATGCGAAAATAAAGTGTTAGCCGCCATTTTTTTCTCACGCTGTTACTACATTCACTGCGGATATGAAATCAGCAGAATAAGAAGGTAGAGTTGACGCGGTGGTGGGGGGACGACTAGAAATATTTTAAAATAGATCTGATGATTAAAAAAAAATTCAAACAACGACAAAAAAAAAATTCCAGAAAATATTATAAATGATAATTGTTTAAAATATTATTTTAATGAATAAAGAAAATTCTCAAATAGGTTTGTTAATTAAAAAAAAAATTCCCAATAATAAAAAAAGTCCAGAAAAATATAATTGATGATTGCTAAAAAATATATTATTTCAACAAATAAAGAAAAATTATTCTATTTATAATTTTAAGTTTGATGTGTGTTGTTAATAAGCGAAACTATTGACCCTTGAGTCACTCTGTAACTTCTGCCGATTGATAATAATAATAATAATAATAATAATAATAATAGTAATATTTATTCATGTTTTGAGTTCTATTTTTTTCTTTTTGTATCACCAAACTTAATTGTAAGAATATCATATTAACTATTAAATATTTAACTATTACTTTTCGACTCGTGACCTTTTCTTCAGCCCGGACCTGTTATCACCTTTGACGTCAGTTATGGTGTTAGACTCCAGATACATTTCTTTTTCTTCACCACGGATATGTTGTCAATCGCTCGTATAAGCTGATAAATGGTTATGACTAGCAAAAAAAAGAAACGAGCTCCCAGCAATGCGAACTGGAGTCGGAAAAACGCTGTTAAAGATAACGATAAGGTAAATATTTCTGTATGTTACCATGCAATATGTGTTTCGTCCGTCTCACAGACAGATAAGATATCGACATGTATGTATAATGTATATAAACACATACACTACACTACACACACACACACATCTGTAGGTTACTATATACATATTTGATGTCTTAAATCTATCTGTCTATCATATAATTTATATAGTGTATGTCTACTGCTGTTGATGTTTACGATCTGAGGTTTTAGTTAATTATATATGGACATTTTGTATTGCATTTTCATTTATTTTATAAATGTTTTCTATAGATTTTGGCTTCAATCGATTCTTCCTATTTCTGTTGATTCAGTTGTAATCGAACATCGGGTTACATCAGCTCTTTGAGGTGAATTCTTTGTGACTTAAACTTATCAATTAATCAACCAGTTGACATTTTTTTCATTTATTAAGTAAAGAATTTCTTTGTTTATGATTTCTTCATTCATGCTTCTTTTTTCGAATAGAATCGTATTTTCACAAAGAAATAACGTGTGTGCATGTATATATATATATATATATATATATATATATATATATAAGATTACCATATATATATATATATACTATATTGGTAACAGTTGCTACATCCTCTGGAAAATTATATATATATATATACATACTCGCATATACATACACATATATATTATGACTTCCAAGTTTCACTTCTTGAAGATTATTCAGTATTTAAGCATTGCTTTCATTAAATCTCGAGATAAGTTATTTTAAGAGATAATATCTCGGAACCCTGTTGGGATTTTCGCCCAAAATAGCAGAACCCATTTAGGAAACATCCGTCACTTTGCAATAAACCTTTATAAATGAAATAATAATTGTTTAAGCGGAATGGGGGATTTATCCGTGTAAAAATAGGCCGTATAACTTGTTATTTTGAAAATTCTAAAATTGTGAATGACATTTTTTTTAGTAAAATAAATTTTTTATTGGATGTTCTCATAGGCCGGAACCCTAGAATTCTTTCACGGATGATTGGGTTTCTGCGGAACTTAATTCAAGGAATCATTGCTCCTGAGGCTCTTATAAATATGTAACTTAGAAAATAAAGCATCATATTTCATTTCTCTGATTTTAATTTGCTGAAAATATATTTTTTTTGTCATTTGAAACATCTCCCCAAAATATATAATAAAAACAATCATTAGAAAAAAACTCCATCCTGTTGATAGATTACTATGTAAGAACATTGCTTTTCTAAGAATAAAACGCTTTGGAGTTTGATATTATGTACAATAAAATAATTAGAGATTTAAAAATATTATTTTTTTCCTTTTTGGGGACTGGGACGGGGGAGAGAGATCGGGATATTTTCTTTTCTTTCTGTTCGGGTAAAATGAATTTTTGAATGACTATTGTGTCATTAACTATTTATAAAACCCGAGACTAGGTTTATGGAGCAATACTGAGTTATCGTTCCTGGTGTTGGCTTTCTACACATACATACGTACGTTCACACACCCACATATATAAATCGGCAGTGGATTGTTACTCAAGGGCTGAGAGTTTCGTGTTTGACACATCTACCCCCACCTCTCTCTCTTTCTCGTATATATACACACACACATTTAGTGTTAAAAGAGTACCCAATACCTATACCATAATAGAAATTAATAATGTACATCTTCAGGCAAGTTATATAGTCGTCTAAGAATATGCACTCGTATATTTGTCTGCAGAGTGAGTATATTAATCAAAGTGTTCAGCGTTATAGATCCATTTCAGCCGATCTTATCAATCAGTTTCGCATTGAGATTTAGAGAACCGGAGATACATGTTGTGGAAGGTGGTAGCCGTCAATTATAATTATGGATAATGTTAGTAAACTCCTAAACTGATCACAATTAGCGACTTCCTTAGTATGTATTAAAGCACACACACACACATATATATATATATATATGTACATACACATAAGGGCATTCACCCAAACATTTTTTTAAAGTTACACGTTTGATAACCACAATTTCTCACGCGATTACATCACACACGCACACAGATATGTACACACATCTAGATACGTACACACACAAAATCATTCGCCCATACATTTTTAAATTCTGTTTTAAAGATACACGTTTTAGATCGACATATTTTTCTCATGCGACTATAAAACACACACACACACACACACATGTGTATGGATCGCCTGCATTTATTTATTTTTCCATTAATACAAGAGGAAAATAAAATTAGTAAAAGCTGATTGTTGAAAGCTGTCCAAACTATTCTCAAACGAGTCTTAGGGGAGTTGGTTAAAAAAAAAAAACATCAAGCAATAAACAACCACCGCTATTAGATTTTTCTTTTGCATCACATAACTGTTTCCACAACCATCTTAACATCATATCATCTTTGTAGCTTCCTGTTTTTCTTTTGCCCTCTTTTCCCTTTCAACTCTTTCTCCCCGCCGCCTCCCTCACCGCATCGGACCCCCTTCCCCAAATTTCCCATCCTATACACATGCTCGAGTGTGTGAGTGCTTGTGATGTTTTTAAAATATGGAGCCGTGCCGTAAATATTAATTTCACTGAATATGTTTTTAATATTGCTAATTGCTATGGTGCCTCTCCACTCCGTGTTTCCTTTTAGGCCGTTCCTTTACAAGGATATCTAACACACACTAGTTGATGTATTTGGTAGTGATGATGGCTATGGCGGCGGGGCGATGACAACCGTTAAGTGTTTGTCTTTTCAGTGACGTCTATTTTTGGATTATTATTATTATTATTGCTCTGTTATAGTCATCCAAATCTGCTCATGAAAATCTACTTCCTTCTTGACTCAAACATTCCACTTTCGTGTTTATTCCCTCCTCCTTTTCCCCGTTCTCCATTTTTCTAAGGCTTTGAATCTCAAATTGTCCTGTTCATTTGTGTGTGCATACACACACACATATACATTTACACGT
>NC_068988.1:12646654-12669927 GCF_001194135.2 Octopus bimaculoides | reverse complement strand
GAGCGAGATCGTTGCCAGTGCCCCTGCACTGGCTTGTGCGGGTGGCACATAAAAGACACCATTTCGAGCGTGGCCGTTTTCGTGCGGGTGACACGTAAAAGCACCCACTACACTCTCTGAGTGGTTGGCGTTAGGAAGGGCATCCAGCTGTAGAAACTCTGCCAAATCAGACTGGAGCCTGGTGTTGCCATCTGGTTTCACCAGTCCTCAGTCAAATCGTCCAACCCATGCTAGCATGGAAAGCGGACGTTAAACGATGATGATGATGATATATATATATATATATATATTTAATTTCGTGCATATATACATCTGTATATACATACACAGTGTGTCTGTGGTCCATATCATATAATTTGCTTTATCATTTCGGCATCTGGAGGACAGCACATCACAAGAAACTCTAAGTAATAACGCCATGATTACCTTCAAATGAATAAACTCTATTTCTTGTATTGAGTTCTTTTTCTCTTGCTTGTACTTCCAAACACGTACTTTATATATATATATATATATATATATATATAATATACACTTTTTATTAAAGCAGTAAAATTATCACAAAACTGTTACTCAGAGTTTCACATTCCTGTTTGTTGGACGGCTGTGATCGAGTACTATGTTTTCCATCTTGCACTTATGTGCTCGTCTGTGTGTATATATATATATATATATATATATATAGTGTTAGTGTGTTCGTGGGATCCTTTATCATTTTAAAGTGTTTATTATTTTATGTCCTTTGTGATTTCTTGCTGTGAATCATCTGGTATTTATAAGTGTACCAGTAAGATACCAAGGTCCATTCTGTTATAATTTCTTAATCTACTCTTCCACTCTCCTTAGAAATGAGGCATGTGTATCTAGGCAATATAGTTGTTTTACTCGATCTGCTCCTATGGCTATATAATGGGTTGCAAGATTGCATATACATAATGTCTACTGTTGCACACACAAAACTGTTTTTTCTTTTCTTTCTTTATGTCATTGCTAGTTGCCAAAGACTGCTTAGCAGAAAGTAGTTAGCACTTTGCCTTGATACACCAAATGGTTCATGTGAAAAAGGAGAACCAGTTGCTGTGTGTGTGTGTTCTCATGTGATAAACACATTCATGCACACACCTAGTTAAAGAGAGAGAGAGAGAGAGAAAGAGAGAGATTATGGACTGGTTTATTTAGTGTGGTCCCTCATATCCAAACTTAGTTCTTGTTTATGCTCTGAGAAATATTCTTTGAATACAAAATGGGATGGTCATAGTCGTAACTCTTTGGATCACATAACTACTTGGCTAGAGTTGAGCTGTGGTTAAACAGCAAATGAATACTGGAATTCTGATTGACAATTAATATACTAAGCTGCAGAACGAAGACTTGAAAAATCAATTATGAAAAGTAGGCAAACAAGTGTTGTGACTGGGTAACTGGAAAATAAGCAGTGCATCAACTTTATAATTTTCATGTGTATTTAGTTTGTTGTTGTTTAACCTCAAATCTTGGTCGAACCAAAATTTATCATGGACTACATTTATGGTGGATAGACAGAATCAGAATGTTATTGTGGTATTTAGTTTTGGCCCTTTACATTCTGAGATTAAATCCCTCAAAGGTCAGTTTTGTCCATACTCATCCAGAATGGATAAAATAAAGTACTTGTCAGGTAATGGGGCTGATTTAACCCTTTGGCATTTAAACTGGCCATGTCAGGCTGAAATATTCTACCTGTTTTATGTTCAAACCCTCCAGATCCAGCCCCTCACACCTACCTTACAATGTTGTTCTAAAAATAAACAATCATATCATTGAGATCTTAAAGCTATGGGACAATGCATAATTAATTCAAAACGATGTGAATTAATAAGCAGTATGATTGGCAGAATAATCTGAATGCTAAAGGGTTAACCAACTGATGCTGGTGTCTCTTGGACTTCTTTAAGCATATGGCTATGAACAACATCAGTAAATATGGTTTCAAAAGACAGATCTGGTATAAATGTAGTTTATGGACAACAGAAATCTGTATTTTCTGAAAGTAGGGTGATTTGAGGGACATTTGACTATTTCTAGAAGGTCTACTGACTACATAAACTTTCTCATTGTTGTAGTAGTCAGTTAATAAGTACAGCAGGTGTTTCCTCCTCCTCCTCCTCATCATCATCAAATGCCCATTTTCCACATATTTGATGACTAGCACCCATGCCAGTGGAGCACTAACAGCACCATTCGAGTGGGATCACTGCCAGAGCAGCGGTCTCGCTCCCGTGCTGGTGGCACGTAAAAAGCACCATTTGAGCATGATCGTTTCCAGCTTCACCTTACTGGCACTTGTGCCAGTGGAATGTGAACAAAACATTGGACTGGCTCCTGTGCAGGTGACACGTAAAATACACCATTTCAAGCGTGGCCGTCGCCAGTACCTGCCTGACTGGCCCTCGTGCCGGTGGCACGTAAAAAAGCACCCACTACACTCTCGGAGTGGTTGGCGTTAGGAAGGGCATCCAGCTGTAGAAGCTCTGCCAAATCAGATTGGGGCCTGGTGTAGCCATCTGGTTTACCAGTCCTCAGTCAAATCGTCCAGCCCATGCTAGCATGGAAAGCGGACGTTAAACGATGACGATGATGATGATTGTTTTAAGCTAATCATGCATTATAACCTGAATGCTAAAGGGTTAAAACAGGAAGTGCTTGCCTGACAAGGTGGATGACAAAACCAGCAGATTGTTTGGCAAATGTCATGTATTTCGTTATATCTCTGTATGTTTTGATTTTGAGTTCAGTTATTGCCCAGGTCAATTCTTTCTACCTTCTTTGAAGTCAATAAGTGCCAGACAGAGTACTTCGGTTAATATTATTAGCTAAAATCCCTCAAGGCAAATATCCTGGCATGTTTGCAGTCAAGTGACTAAAACCACACAAAAGTACTAGGTTTAACGTTATCAACTATATATTTCCTCCTTCATTAAAAAAAAAAAAAAAGAAAAAAAACTGAGGCTTTTTCTAGTTTCAGTTGTTGGGCTATGGCACTACCTTTATAGGTATTGTTAATAGCATTAACCCCAGTTCCCCTGTGCAGCCTTTGATTGATGTTTTATTTAATGTTTTAACATTCTGATTACTCTGTCAGAAGTAATGGCTTATTTATTCACGTTGTTTTAAATTAATTATGCATTATGCTGTAGCTTTGCAATTTTAATGATATGATTGCTTATTTTTAGTGACATTGTAGGGCAGGTGTGAATGACCAGATCTGGCCAGTTTTATTATATAAACCAGGTAGAATATTTGAGCTGGATATGGTCAGTTTAAATGCTAAAGGGTTAAGCTTGAAAAGATGAACAGCAAAATTGACTATGGTGGGATTTGAATTCAGAACATAAGTTTTTTGAGGTGTTTTATCACATCATCATCATTATTGTTTAACGTCCATTTTTTCATGCTGGCATGGGTCAGACGGTTTGACTGAGGACTGGTAAGCCAGTAGGCTGCACCAGGCTCCAACCTGATCTGGCAAGGTTTCTACAGCTGGATGCCCTTCCTAACACACTGGCATGGGAGCCATTTAGGCAACACTGACATCGACCACGTTTGGATGGTGCCTTTTATGTTCCATTGGCATGGGTGTCAGGCAGCACTGACATCGACCACATTTAGATGGTACTTTTTATGTGTCACTGGCATTGACCACATTCGGATGGTGCTTTTCATGTGCCACTGGCATGGGAGTCGTAATTTTCATTCTATGACCAAAAAAGGAAAAAAAAACCCCCAAAAAACCATTCCAAACAAATTGTATATTACTGCAATATGTAAGTTTGTGCTTTTATCACTGAAAGACATTTAGGTCAACTAGTATTCTTTTACTGTTATGTGTGTGGAGTCAGTTTTGAAGATATTAATTCATTGTTGTTATATGGCAGTATATTGAATTCAGCTTTATTATTACATCCTGCTGTCTGTTTTAACGCAGCATGGAACATGAACATTAAATATTGATGATGATGGTATATATTTCCACTGCATTACTTCTCTAGTTCTCTAAAATATGTTCCAATACATCTGTCAACTGGCTTGGCTTGTTGGTTATAACAACAACAATATTTCACAAATCACATCTTATCATCTTGAAACAAGAAGGTCACATTGGATACTGTAGTCTTAGATGTTCAAAGAAGACAGGATGGTCAAGGATGGGAGATCTTTGATCAATTTGTCCTGTCTATTCAGTCAGGTTTGATCTGGGTGCTAAACAACAATAATAATAACAACAGAAACATCTAAGCATACAGAGGTTCAAAGGAAATTAAATGAACTAATAATATCAACCAGCAGACACTTTGCAGTTCAATCATTATTGCGTGGATAGTTGTATGTCTGGATAAATCTTCATGGGTCTAGAGACCTGACATTTCTGCTTTGATGTTAAAAGCGTAGATTAAAACTAAACAAACTAAATGGCGAAAGTTGAAATTGAACCAAGAGCACTTGTCTAATTGAAACTGTATTGGCATTAACAGTAAAAAAACAAAACAAAACAAAAAAGCAATAGCTATTGGTGTTACTGATGATACATATTAATGATAATGAGTTTGTCTTTTAGGAAACAGCAATTGTGTAGCTTTATTCCTACAGTAGGCTTCTGTTAAATTTATGTTAGATATATTGTGTTTTATATAGATTACTTACATTCGTATGATTCATTCATCATCATTGTTAATTGTCTGTTTTCTATGCTGGCATGAGTTGGATTGTTTAACAGAGCTAGAGGACTGTGCTGAGCTCCAATATCTTTTGGCATGTCTCTATGCCTGGATGCACTTCCTAATGCTAAACTGCCTTGCAGTGTGTCCTGGGCTCTCTTTTCTCAAGGCATCAGCACTGGCAAGGTCACCAAGTAACTTGCAAGACTTGTGTAGTCTTGAGGTAGGTGGTTTATGCCAAGTGTTGATTGAGGAATAGGAACAGGTGCCCTACTGTAGAGGCAATATATGGCTGCCCCAGCTGGGTTGGGTGTATAAGTTTGTGAGAGTATGAAAGGAAAGTGACAGATGGTTAGAGATGGGGATAGAGGTGGACACATGGGCAGAGGCATGGTTTATGGTAAATATCAGTTGCTGGGGGAAATGAAGGAGGTGTCAGGGAGGAGAAAGAGGTGATAAGTGATTGTAGTGTGGGGGAAGGCTTATCAGGACCCATACTTTCTGAAATTGATGGGTCTTCTCAAGCGCAGCATATTGCCAATCATCTTGATAATTTGTCATTTTCTCGTTGAGGCTCAACAACTTGAGGTTGGTCTTTGCGACTTGGTGCCACATCTTCCTGGGTTTCCCTCTTCCACAAATTCATGCTGATTGGGTGCTGTAAATTGTGTGTGTGTGTGTGTTTGTATATATACATTTTGGAGTACAAACATAAGGAAACATACTCTATGTTAGTTTTATTTTTATTTTTAAGCTGATGATTCACTCTGTTGCTACATAGAGTTAGTTGTTGGTATTTGGTCATTAGGCAATAAATATCACAGAATGTATTTGTAAATAACAATTCAAGGGTGTAAATTAATGAATTTTTTTCAGAGTAATCGAACCCTGTGCCTTGTGTTAACCGACCAATACACCACAAGACCATCTCTACTACAAGGCTCCACTACAGGTGTTTTATTTATTGGAACTTCTTTATGTAGACTTAAATAGATTAAACACTAATGTCAAACATAGCAAAGTATCCTATCTTGATTGATCAATATATGAATGAGAAATGACTTCAAGGAAAATGAATAAATCAATAATTAATATTGTTACATTTTTGTCACACATACATGACACTGAAAGATGAAATGGAATAAGCAGAACAAGAGGAGACTTGTGGGATAGAAAGTCACTGAAGAGGTCACAGAGTGTGTGATGAAAGAACTTTGACAAAAAAACTATAATAATAATAAAGCTGAAGTGATGACCAAATATATCGTGTGTGTGTGTGTGTTTAATTGACAAAAGATGACCAATCAACACATGATTTCATGTCAAGAATCTTGCAAACCCCCTGCCAAGGCAACACCAATATCCTCTCAACAATTAGCTGGAGATGATTTTTAAAATGAGAATGTCTGAAATAAACTCAACTGGTCTCACAAACGAGAATACTAAAAATGAATGACCGCTCTCAAAAATTAAGTAAAAAAAAAAACAGGTAAAATAATCCAGAATCCTTGTCTGGTACTGGATTGATCCCCAAATCTAATTAGTTTGTGCCAGTCATCAGACCAAACAACCCTGAAAGTTTCATCCGAATCCATCCAGCAGTTCTTGAGATATCTTGTCCACAGGCAAACAAACTAACAAACCTGACTGAAAACAATACCTCCGCCTTAGTGAAGGTGGAGGTAATAATTAATTGTTCAAATTTTTATTTTGAGCCACAGGCAAAGCTGTGTTGTGAGAAGTTTGCTTCTCAACCACATGACTTTTGGGTTCAGTCCCACTGTGTGATACCTTAGGCAAGTGTCTTCTACGATAGCCTCAGGTCGATTTAAGCCTTGTGTGTGGATTTGGTTGACAGAAACTTGTGATACTTGTGTGTGTGTGTTTTACTGTCTCCTTACATTGACATCTGATAGTTGTAAACAAATGGTGTCCTTTGTTTCTAGTTTTCTGTGAAAATATATCTGGCCATGGGGAAATATTACCTTATTCGGAAACAGATGAGGGTTAGTGACAAGAAGGGCCTCTAGCCATTGAAAATCTACCTCAGCAAATTCCATTCAGTTTATGCAAGTGGATGTCAAAACGACGATAACGATGATGACATTACATCATTGTCAATATTCATTTGTTAAGAATTTATCAAACATAATTACAAACTCGTTAATGGCAATTGAACCTCACATGTTTTACTGATTTGGCTTGTGATTAAGAGTTTGTGTTATAGTTAATGGTAAACAATTAAAGATAAGATAAAATTAATTTAGGATTAATTTGAGGTTGAAGATGATGTCACTGCAGTGTAAATAGATAGCTTGATCACCTGTTTAGGAAGAGGTTCTTTAATATTGTTTATACGAGAAGGAAAAACATCTCAGCTATTAATAATACAGATATAACTTATAATAAAGCTGTCAGATATGACGTGTAATATGGCTGTCATGTTAAAAACTTAAAACTGTGTTCTGTTTCTTGTCAAATCCTATTACTCTAAGTTGCTTCAGTTTGCCTACTGACAAGGTTCCATGAATGGCTGTGTGGTTAAGAAGCTTGGTTCTTGACTGCAGACGTTGGGACACACAGAGGGCTGACAGGGGACGGAGACTCCTGGTAGTTTACTGTGCTTCAAAAGATATGTCAAGCTAAGTTAAAAGCAAGGTTGCCCTTGCATATAGGCTCATCTCCTGCAAACCTCTCCAGCTGAGCATCCCTAATCTTGTGGGCTCATAGGGGCTGTTACTTTGTAAAAAGCACTCATGCTGGTGCTGCACAAAAGCACCCAGTACTCTCTGTAAAGTGGTTGGCATTAGGAAGGGCATCCAGCCGGAGAAACCATGCCAAAACAGACAGACAGGGAACCTGAACAGCCCTTCAGCTGGTCAGTTCCAGTGAAACCGTCCAACCCATGCCAGTATGGAGAAAGTGAACTTTAAATGATGATATTAAAAGCTTTGCTCCAGCATGGTTTTATTGACCTAACAAAAGATTATAATTTATACCTAGTTAGGTGTCAATCAACCTCGTTATGTGTTACACATGTACATGAAGCTTTGACTATGTATGATAAATCAAATGATAAATTTACACCTTTCTCTTCTTGGTTGCTAACTCTATTTTAGCAATAAATATGATTTAAAATTTACACGACTACCTGCTGTGTCAACTCCTGCTAAGTTGTTGAAAGCTGGAACTGGCTATGAAGAAAATTAATGCAGTTGTAGCATTTAACAAAGACTTGAGTTTTCATTAAAAATGTTTCTTATCTTGTCTCCTATCAATATGTTGATATGAAGCTAAGTTCTTTTTAAAGGCAGCTTTGCTTGGCAACATGCTTGTTCGTTGTGGAGAGGAAATGGGTTTGTCCTGTCTTTACTTCGTTCTTTGTGACAAACATGATGTGAGATGAATCGCTGTAAAGAAAATTATATTAGAAGCCTGGTTAGATATGTTTTGAGAAATTATGATTTTACCATTTTGGTATTAATTTATGAATAGAAAAAAAGAAAGGAAACTTGTTATTTATTTTCAGATTTTAGCAAGTTTTTTTTTTATGACTTAAATTGCTTCAATTAATTTTCATTTGTCATGCTACAAGAGACATATGTTATATTTACTGGGAATGAAACTCAGCTAAGCAGGTCTGTTTAAAAGCTAGCATGTAATTATCGACTATACTACAGTGGCTTGACAGCTGTTAAGTTATTTCTTATAGCAGCAGTTATAACACACACACACACACACACACACACACACACACACCAGTGTGTGTGTGTGTGTTTGTAATTATATGTATATGTATAAATATGTTTGTATGTATTGCATTTGTGTCTCACCACTGCTTAACAACTGGTGTTGCTTTGTTTACAACCGCATAACTTAGCAGTTTGGCAAAAGAGACCAATAGAATAAGTACCAGATTTAAAGTAAATACTGGTGTTGGCTTGCTTGACTAAACTCTTTTTTTGTGGTGTCCCAGCATGGCCACAATCCAATGCCTTAAAAAACGTGTTTACAATATATGTATTAGAGTATATACATACATACATACACACACATGCAGATACATATATCAACAGGGTTAGTATGAATTTAGAAATAATACATTTCTAAATCTTTCAGAGAGATTTATGCAGTAGTGATACATTGAAGTAGTTGTATGCTGTCAACTTAATGTGACAGTCCCCTGAAGGGAATAATACTACTGTTGGTTAGACCTAAGAAGCTGCACCACTTCCTGTCAGCCTTGACACATTTCCTGTGTCCTTAAGGGGGAGACTAGCAGGTCATGCTACTCCAGACTGATGATAAGCAAAGACTCAGAAACATGTCTACTTCAGGGTTAGTATGGTTTGTATGGTTTCATGTGCTGGAGGAGTGGTTGGTTAATGCAGTGTTATGTGGAACTGTGTTGTCCAGGATATTAAAAGAGTTGAAATGGGAAGGCAAGTTTTGTGGATGTGAGCCCAGATTACAGTCACAACAGAATAGAGTCTTCCTTTTATAAGCAGTAGGACATTCTTTTCTATTCTAGGCATAAGGCCTGAAATTTTTGGGGAGGGGGTCCAGTTGATTATATTGACCCCCCCCCCCCCTGGTGCTTAATTTATTGACCCTGAAAGGATGAAAGGCAAAGCTGACTTTGGCGGAATTTGAACTCAGAACATAAAGACAGGCGAAATACCGCTAAGCATTTCGCCCGTTGTGCTAACGTTTCTGCCAACTCGCCACCTTAGGACATTGATAACAGAAGAGTAATCCCTTGTTGCTCACTCTTGGTCAAAACGTTTAATGTGCACACTCATCAAATTTGGGCTCTGCAACTCAAAATTTCATCAAATATGTCTGTAAATGTGTTATCGAGGGATCAGGTGTTACGGTGTTTGAGCTGATGCAGCAAAACAGGTGCTCAAGTTATCTTATTGCAACAGGTACAGTGTATATGCAGCAATGATAACAGAAACTATTAATTCCATTTTTTAAGAAAAAGTGAGGTAGATACAAGAACTACCAGCCAATAATATTGTTGGACAATCCTTAATTCTTCAACGAACTGGTAACTAATATCCTTGATTAAGGATACTTTTTATTTCCTTCTTTCTGATGATGGTATAGTTAGCTTAAGTAGAAATCTTTGTTCAATAACATTTACTCTATTTTCTCAGCTATTCTAGAAACAGCTGTAAGGGACTTTACATATTTGCTACAACTTCCCTGCACTGTTTAAATTATAAATTAAATACTTTAAGGTGATACCACATTTTGCTTACTCATTCTCTGTTTCCAACACACCCACACATGCACGTATGTTAAATATACATTGCTGTTAAGGATAATTTTAACCAATTATATACATATATATATATGCAACCTTTTTCTTTCTGGATTTACTGCATTGTAATAACATAGTAGGGTTTAACAACATGTTATTGAGATCTTAATTACCGTGTGTGTTTTTTGTTTATTTATACATAATTTCTCATATGTATGTGTATGTAAATTTAAGATCTATTTTAAGATTACAGGCTTATTAGACTGGATATCCTGGTTTTCTGTGACATTTAAGACAACTCAGCTCCTGAGCATGTCACCAACCTGGTGCAGGGTCTCCACAATTGTTGCTGGTACTTATTGTCAGCTGTGTGGAATGAAGGAATGCGAAACTTATTATTACATATAGTATAAATGCATAAAAGATATGTAACATACCATATTTATTCATGGTATATGTAATACTATTTCATACTGGATTGGGGATGTGACTTTATAAGCAGGGCAAAGCTATAACTATGAAGAGAAAGTATGTTGTATCAATGTTTAATTCTAAATTAGCAAGTATGACTTATACAAGAATGAATACAGTATATATAACTAAAATTAATCATTATTTAGAAGCAAATTATTTTTCTCATTAACATTTTTGGCTTTGTCAATTAAATCATTATATATATTTTACTTCATTTTGTAAACAGACTTTTTCTTTGAAGAAGTTCTTTTTAAACCTGGTTTCTTTTGCTATATCATTTATGTCTTTTGGAAGAAGTGCCATTGATTTTTAAGTTAAAGAAATGCAGATTCTATTCTAACAAACACGCTCAATTCTATAGATGTTCATGTTACACTAGTTTTTTTTTTTTACACTACTTTAAAAAATTTTTTATATCATATTTCCTTCACCATCATGGGTTTCACAGCATGGTTGCATGTACAAATACAGGCTGTACGGGTAATCTGGCATAATTAGAGGAAGGTTTAGAGGTTTTGAAAGCATGTTCAACCTCCTTATGGTATTTAACTTTTTAAAAAAAGTTTTTATTTTTTTTTATAAATCAAACTTTATAAAAATTTGCAGGTGTGGCTTTGTGTTAAGAAACTTGCTTCCCAATCACATGGTTCCGAGTTCAGTCCCACTGCATGGTACCTTTGACAAGTGTCTTCCATAGCCTCAGGTTATATATCATCCAGGGCTGTGGAGTCGAAGTCGGAAACTATTAACCCTTTAGTGTTTAAACTGGCCATATCCGGCCTAAATGATCTCCCTGTTTTATGTTAAAACTGCCCAGATTTGGTATCTCACACCAGCCTATAATGTCATTCTAAAAATAGGTGATAACATCATTGAAACCTTGAAGCTGCGAAATAATGCATGATTAGCTTAAAACAATCATCATCATCATCACCGTTTAACGTCCCCTTTCCATGCTAGCATGGGTTGGACTATTTGACTGAGGACTGGCGAACCAGATGGCTGCATCTGGCAGAGTTTCTGCAGCTGGATATCCTTCCTAACGCCAACCACTCCGAGAGTGTAGTGGGTGCTTTTACGTGCCACCGGCACAAAGGCCAGTCAGGTGGTACTGGCAACGGCCATGCTCAAATAGTGTTTTTTACGTGCCACCTGCACATTTTACGTGCCACATGGATGAATAAGTATTAAATTTGATAGAATAATCTGAATGCTAAAGGATTAAGGGGTAGCTGGAGTCAAAGTCAGTAAAACTGTTGACTCTGACTCCAACTCACAATATCTTTATTCTTTAATATAACCCAGTTATAACATAATAGACCTACTCAAAGTACAAGCGTGTGCATATGCTTTATGAGATATGTAGACCACAATCACGTAATTACATAAAGAGGAGTCACTTGAAGTCAGAGTCGGAGGTGCCAACAGGAGAGGAGATGGAGTCAAAGTTTTTTGTTTCAACTCCACAGCCCTGATATCATCATCATTATCATCGTCATCGTTTAATGGCTGTTGTCCATGCGGGCACGGGTTAGATGGTTTGACCAGGGCTGGCAAGCTGAGGGGCTGCACCAGACTCCAGTTTGATTTGGCATGGTTTCTATGGCTGGGTGCCCTTCCTAATGCCAACCACTCCAAGAGTGTAATGGGTGCTTTATATATACATTCATTCATTAAAATGGGTTTCTTACAGTTTTTTTATTTCTTTATTGCCCACAAGGGGCTAAACATAGAGGGGACAAACAAGGACAGACAAAGGGATTAAGTCGATTACATTGACCCCAGTGCGTAACTGATACTTAAATTATCGACCCTGGAAGGATGAAAGGCAAAGTCGACCTCGACGGAATTTGAACTCAGAATGTAACGGTAGATGAAATACCGCTAAGCATTTCGCATGGCGTCCTAACATTTCTGCCAGCTTGCCTTCCTTTCTTACAGTTTCTGTCTACCTAATCCATTCACAAGGCTTTGCCCAAGGGGCCGCATTGAGGGACTGAACCAAAGACCACATGGTTGGGTAAGCTAGCTTAACTACAAAGCCACACCTATATATATATATGTGTGTGTGTGTGTGTGTGTATTTGTATCGGAAGAGAGCTTTATTCATATTAACAGTTGTTTGTTTATCTATACTATTTTCACAAAGAGAAAATAAATATGAAGGAGAAAGATAAAATATTAAAATTGATTTAAGAGAAAAAAAATAACAGAAAAATATGAAGAAAACAGTTATTTATTAATGTTACACTTTTATCTAGTTCTGGTTTCTTCTACTTGTATTGATCTGTTTTGGCGTAGGCTGAAAGGTTTTCAGTAGTCAATCAATGTTAATGTATAGTCTTGTTGTTTGTTCCATGTCGATTGGTTTGTAAAGTCAGAGTAGTGATTCTTTGAACATTATGACATAATATTTCATTTTTGCATTTGTTTTGCATGATTCTTGATGTGAAACCATGTGTTGAAACAGATGTTGTTGTGTCTTGGGAGGGTCATTTTGCCAATAAGAAAACACATGCAGTGGTTCTACTTCACTTTATTATTATTACTATTATTGAACTAATAATGATAATTGGTATAAACGATGGGCCACAGCAAATATTCTGCTCAATGCCACGGATTTGCCTGTCAGTTGCTTGACCTTCACCAATTGAGCACATCCCTTAGTGGTTGATGATATATGCACCTCTGATCATACTCAGGAGTAGTCGAGGGAATATCATAGCCATGTGTTGAGAGGAATTCTTTGGGGTTTGAATAATTCACATCTGGAAACATAGGTGTTTCATTCATCATTCTTAAACTTTATTCAGGGACCTATTGAGCGGGATGGGTTACTCGACCTGAAGAAAATTCTGGACCCCATTTGCAAGAGCATGTGCTGTTTATCTTGATATGAGATCACCATGTCATGTACATATGGTTGTGATGAATGTGCCTGGTGTACCCTTATCAGACAGGTAGTCATGGTGGGTATATTGAATTTCATATATTCATGCCCCACTGTCACTTTGATGGCATGAATTGCTCTCTCACTCAATAATAATAATAATAATAATAACAATTTCTTTTATTGGTTGCAAGGGCCCAAGACATGGAGGACAAGATGTAACACACAAAACAGGTGGAGTTTACATCAATCAAAGGGTGACACTGCAATATTAAAGGATATGACAAAAGATATATAAATAGAAGTTAGAGAAATAAATAATTAAGAAATATATAAAAAGAAT
Source organism: Octopus bimaculoides (assembly GCF_001194135.2). Classification (NCBI taxonomy): domain Eukaryota; kingdom Metazoa; phylum Mollusca; class Cephalopoda; order Octopoda; family Octopodidae; genus Octopus; species Octopus bimaculoides. The sequence continues at coordinate 12,656,257 of NC_068988.1, read as the reverse complement.
TCCCCAATAGTGGAGCAATCCACTTTGAGTAATTTGGAGTAAACCCCATGTAAATGTCTTGGATTACTCTACCATCCCCAAGGTATGAGAAGTGCCCTCTTCCAGTTTCTTTCTTCCTTCTTAGAAAAGTATACCCTGAATAGATCCATTCAGTCTCATCAGTGTTGACCACCTTTTGATAAACATTCTAGAATGCAGCACCTCCCACTCTTCCCTCCCTTTCTTCTTCAAATGATATTTGAAGAAATTGATGTGTTTGGTCAGATAGGAAAGTGCCTGTCTTCAATAATAACAAGAGCACTCAGAGAGCGCAAACCTCTGCCAAGGCAACGCCAATGTCCTCTCAATGATTAGCCTGAAATGATTTTTAAAATGAGAATACTAAAAATGAACCCAATCGCTCTCAAAAATTAAGTAAAAAAAGCAGGAAAAATGATCCGGAACCCTTGTCCGGTACCAGATCAATCCCAAAATCTAATCAGTTCGTGCCATTCCCTGAAAGATTCATCCGAATCCATCTGGCAGTTCTTGAGATATCTTGTCCACAGTCAAACAAACAAACAAACAAACACAACTGAAAGCAATACCTCCTCTTTCGCTAAGGCGGAGGTAATAATAATAAATAAGGTGGTAACTTAGCAGATACGTTTGTGTGTTGGGTGAAGTGCTTAGTGGCATTTCCTCCAGTTCTTTACATACTGAGTTCAAATTCTGTCAAGGCCAACTTTGCATTTCCTCTTTTCACAGCTGGTAAAATAATGGCCAATCAAGTATTGGGGTCAATGTAATTGATTTGCTTCTTCCTCCCCTCAAACTTGCTGGACTTGAGCCAACATTAGAAAGAATTATTACGAGTCAACTAGTTAACCAATTAACCAGTTAACTAATTGATTGCTTGATTAATAATTTGGTCAATAAATCAATCAATCAACTGATTTGTCAGTCCTTTCATTGTAATTCATGACTTCAATCACATGCTCTCATTAATCCAGGTCTGTGAAATACTGTAGTAAATTTATTTTTCACCGGCATATCACCTGATAATTCAAAGTCATATTGATGTATATTCAGATTTTTATTATTGTTTACATTGGATGATGACCATTATTCACTATAATTAGACATTTTCTTCTTTGTTGTGTTGCTTCTGTGACAGGAGCTAAGTTTATTATCATATTGTTGTTAGACTTCACTTCATAACCTACTTCATGGTGGAAATGAGGCGGTCACTGAAGAGAGGGTGAAGCATATCCATTGATGCTCTGGCTGTGTGGACTGTCGCCCCACCCTGCTGAAACCACACACTTTGAAGAGACATATGTTTTTGAAGTTGTTTATCATCTCGATGTAACGCTTGGAGGTCACAATAACAACATTTCCATTATTATCTTCAAAAAAGTAAGGACCAATGATGGCAGCTTTTCCAACAACACACCAGACAGTCACTTTTGGGTTGTGCAGTGGTCTTTCGTGTAGTTCTCTCGGATTTTCAAGAGCCCAATAATGACACTTCTGTTGATTCACCATGCCATTGAGATGAAAATGAGCTTCAGCACTCATTAACAAAATGAGGTTGTCATTTGCCTCAAAAATTGCTTCCATCTGACGTGTGAAGTTCGGCCGCTGTGCATAGTCCCATGGTTTCAACTGCTGCCCAATGACCAATTTATACAGGTGGAAATGCAGGTTTTCATGCAAAATATGCCTTATTGATTGATTACCAATGCCAAGTTCATTGGAATGCCTCCAAGCAGAACGATTCGGACTCCATATCTAAGCTTGTCTGATGCGTTCCACATTTTCTGGGGTCCATACCGTTCGTGGCACCCCCACCAGTCTCCTGTTCATTAGTGTACTTCATTTATGAAGTGCATTCACCCAACGTAAGATTGTGTAACTGGTGGGAACAGCCTCATTTTGGTGAATGTTGAAGTGGTGCCAAAACTCACTCTGAACTACTGTGACAGACTCATTATTGTTTATATAACTGTTGTAGGCAAACACACGATGCTCTATTATCTACTGCGCCATGGCTTCACCTGAAAATAAAAAAAATTGCTAAGACACCATGGACCGAATGGTACCTGTCGGACATATGTCCCTCACCCTGGGGCTGAGTAATAGCCATTTCAAAAATGTCCGCCCTCTCTGCCCCACCCGGTATATGATGGGTTTCAGTTTCCATCTACCAGATCCACTCATGAGGCTTTGGTCAGCCTGGGGCCAAAGACTGAGGTGCCACACAGTGAAACCGAAACCATGCAGTCGGGAAGCAAAATCCTTACCATACACACACACACACACTCTCATTCACAGAACATTCTCAATATGTTCTAGAAGTATTTAACCCCTCAAATGTAGGTACATGTCTGTTGGAACTATTGCCAACAAATAATTTGCCAGACTATTCCATCGAAACACATTATGTAACTCAATATGTTTATAAATGTCATTTATAAATGTAATTTAAAATCTAGACTTATATGGCTATGAAACTAGGCAGGAAAATTGATTGTTGTGTATTGTTCTCAGATGGAAAATACAACTAGCTTGTCTGCTATTCATTGGATCACTGAACTAAAATATGTAAATAGAATGTGGTGAAGCTTGTGGTGTAGTAGTTGATTATGAATATTGCAGGCGACTGAGTTACCATTCACAAACATAAGCTTTTGAAAAGTTTTTTACATTGTCTTTTAATTAATTTATTTGTTCATTTTTGTTTTGTTTGTTTGTTTTTATTATATTTTCTTAATGCAGCTACTGAAAAAAAATGAACCGACAGGCTCAAAGAATTTTGAAATGAAATCTATTGAATATGACGATGCAAAGGTTAATCTTTTTTTGCCAGAATTCTGTGGAATAGAACTTGTTTCTTTGCTGATTTTACTGACTTTTAATTAATTATATTTTTGCTCACTAAACGCCACTCACATTCTCCATTATGCTTTTTGTGGCTACTTTTAAAAACTTTTTAACTGTTTTTTAACTGTATTTCATGTGAGGGATAATGCATATAGGTAGATCATTGGCATAATATTTTGTGATTTAACATGGTTCATGTGGAATATACCTATGGGTTCATGTGGAGTATACCTATCTTGGTTTTTTTTTAAAGATATTCGTTTTGGTACTTTCCTACTATTGTCAGCCATTTTTTTTGTTTTGTACTAACTGATTAGTTAAATAAACTATTTGACTCACGAGACAGGTGTAATAGTTGATTGGCAGCCTTTCAGAATAATAGCTGTCACTCCCTCACTGAGAAGTAGGGTGAGAAATCGTGTGATCGTTTACTAGTTTATTTACTAATAGTTTAGTATATTAAAAGACTCGGCTGTTGATAATTGGAAAGTTATTTTTTTTACCTACAAGAATAAATGAGGAAGGTAAAGAACTGTTGGTTACGAGTTCATACCTTGACATGGGTTTTGTAACTTTGGGCAAGATATTTTACTTGTGCGATCACTCTTAAGTTCACATCATAAATCATTGTTAATCTTCATATGAATTTGTCTGGGATTACTTTTATTTTCTGAGCTATGAAAAAAAAAAAAAGAAATGTAAATTTTTCTTTTTTTTTTTTTACACATCCATGTTTTTTTCTTTTTTTGCTCATACCACATTAACATAAAGGATCAAAGAAATGTTTTTCCTCCTTTAAACTTTCAAATTTACCACTCACATTCAAATCTGGAGCTCAGTTACTAGTTTTTAGAAGCTCATTGGTGCATATGAGACATTAAATGTTGCTTAGGTCATAAGAGATAGAAATTGGACAAGTGAACTGTCAAATGCCTTTCTTTGCTCCAGTGACTTACATTTTACATTAGAAGTCACATGTCTACTTGAAACCTGGAATCCTAACAAGAATGGGGTTAGTGTAACATTGGCAGGTGGTGTAAAGCACCATACCATTGAGCTTTGACTCTGCATTAACATCACTGGTAATTTCTTACCTGATATCTCTTTTATGAATATTCCTCCATAATATGCTATTTTCTTGTCCACTGGGCAAAACAACACTCAAAAGACTTGTTCTCTGATACTGGAACTGAATTATCATCGTTTAATGTCTACTTTTCCATGCTTGCATGGGTCAGACAGAATTTGTTGAGGCAGATTTTCTACAACTGGATGCCTTTCCAGTTGCCAACCCTCACCTGTTTCCAAGCAAAGTAATATTTCCCCATGGCCAAATATGCTTTTCACAGAAAACTGGAAACAAACAACCTTGTTTGTATGATAATGATCCTTGCTTACAACCATTGATGCCCAGAAAAGGGTACATACAAACATACACACACATGACCATACATAAACATCATTCACCCATGGCAATGGATGAATATATTAAGGTTAACTTTTATTTACTCGCATGCATTTCTAGACTTTGTTACTAATTCAATTCTCAACCAAATTGAATAGTCTTTTTTTAGCAATGATAGTCCAGTCCTAAGTTACATTTTGAGAAAAAAAAAAAAAAAAAAATTTGGTTCATTAACAAAAAAGTTAGGTCAAAAATGGGAAAAAAAATAAGGTGAAAAATTGACTTTGAATCAAAGTATCTCAGTTATATTAAAAGAAAAGTGTTGATTAATTGGGTTTAAAGGAATGTGCTCATTTAGCAGAATCTGCTGATAGAAACCTCATTAAAAAGTATTAATTAGCAACAAAAAATGTAGTGTGGCTTTAAAAATGGTAAGTCCCAAAATTGACTTTAACTCAAAATAGCTCATCTTTTGTCAAATACAACTAACTATACAATAGTCGTGTTCAAATGGAAGTGCTCTTTGAGATGAATCTTATGGTGAAAACCTAGTCAAAAAATATTAGCTACAAAGAATGTTGTGTGGCTTTTCAGAAGTATAGGGTTCAATATTTGTAGCAGCTTACTAGCCAACTTTTTCCCCATTTTCTTAGCCAGTCTTCTTAGCTGTTTTCACAGCTATTCTGGATTTGAGATTAACTTCTGATGAAAGAGCTCTGAGAGGAATCTTATGGCTAAAACCTTGTCAAAAAATATTTGCTACAATAAAAAAGTTGTGTTGTTTGAAGTGACAGAAAAAGGTGATCATTTTAAGAAATCAAAATATTTTTGTATTCTTAAGAGAAAAATATATTTGGAACTCAAATGAAAGAGTTCACTGAGATGAATATTTTGGAGGAAACCCCATCTAAAAATATTAAGTACAAAAAATGATATTTTATGATTTCATATTAATTTTTATTACCCTGCTTACGTATTAAAATATGTACATATTAAAAACATATTAAAATATAAAATTTCACTCATTAAAAATATAATTATTAATTATTTAATTAGAATATAACATTATTTTATAATAAAAATTGCTTAAAAATATATTCATTTTTTGTCGAAGTTTGAACAAAATGTGTATTTTAAAAATATTTACAATGGTATAATTTTTTTCAATTATAAAGATAAATATTGTTAATTATAATAGAAGTGTTGCTTAGAAAAAGTGAACTAGAATGAAAATTGCGGGCATAGAATCCTAGAATATTCTTAAGTATTGAACAAGCACTAATTAACCCTTAATACTATTGTTTCCAGAGGTGAGTTATTCAAACCCCAAAGAATTCCTCTCAATTCTGCCAGCTTGCTACCTTCTTAATAATAATAATAACAATAATAATCCTTTCTACTAAAGGTACAAGGTCTGAAATTTGGGACTAGTCAATTACATTGATCCCAGTGTTTCACTGGTACTTAATTTATTGACCCTGAAATGATGAAAGGCAAAGTTGACCTTGGCAGAATTTGAACTCACAATGTAAAGATAGACAAAATACCACCAAGCATTTTGGCCACAGTGCTAACAATTCTGTCAGTTTGCCACCTTAATAATAATAATAATAACTTTTAGGAAGGACAACCAAGAGTGCCTAATAATCGACGTAGCAGTGCCAGGAGATCAACATATCATGAAAGAAAGAGAAAAAGTTGATAAATATGGAGACTTGAGAATTGAGATTGCTTAGATGTGGCAGCTACGAGAGTCAAACATAAAGGTTATCCCTATTGTCATTGCAGCATTGGGTTCAATACCGTCCAATCTAAAAACATCTGAAAACCTTAGAGATACCCTACAATTTAGGTGTATTGCAAAAGTTGGCATTACTTGGAACTGCACATATATTGCGTTGAGGTCCTTGTTATGACTTGACAAACAGTTCAAACCCCTGGTAGACACAATATCTTCAATCAACAACCACACAATATTGTATACTGTGTGACATCTATAATAATAATAATAATAATGATAATAAAATTATTATTATTATTATTATTATCATTAAGGTGGTGAGCTGGCAGAATTGTTAGCACACTGGACGAAATGTTTAGTAGCATTTCGTCCTTTTGGAGTTGATGAAATAAGTACCAGTTGAGTACTGGGGTGGATGAAATCAACTAGTCCCCTCCTCCAAAATTTCAAGTCTTTTGCCTTATTAATATTATTATTAATAAGTTGTTTATTATTAAGGTGGTCATCCAGCTGAATACTGCATCAATAAAGTCTGTCTGATCCATGCAAGCATAGAAAAGTGGATGTTAAAAATGATGATGATGATGAAGTCAGTGTCATCAAGTGTCAACTTTTTACCAAATTTGCAGTCATATGCTATTATGAGAAAACATTATTGTCAATGTTAAGGAAGTTACTGAGCTTATAATTGACCTGATTAAAATGTATGAGACAGAAAAACAATTTGAAAAATGTTGGAGACTTAAAAAAGTTTTTATTTTTTATCACAAAATAATTTGAAAAATGTCTGGGACTTAATGATTTTTCTCTTTTTGCCACAACTATTTCTCATTTCACTAAAGTTTTTTTTTTTCGTATTTATTCAAACAATTATTTTTTCTTCCTTTTTAAATCACCATAATGCAGAATGTAATAATTGAGAATTTAATCCTAAATCAATAAAAAGCTACAGATTTTTCCATATCAAAGTAGTAACCACGTTTGATAGCCTAAGTCTTTTTGGTGAGCTACACTTTTCATCTAATACTTTAGTGTTAGTATTTGTAAGTAACAGCTGGTGGGTGAGCTAATGATTTGCTTAAGCTCAGGTTTGTAATAAATCCATTTCTAATGGCAGCCAGCTCAAATTTTAAATATTTAATGTTCATGAATGTCTACAGGTATACAAAGCTTTATTCCGGAAATCTCTTGTTGGGGGCTTTCACTTAGTTATTTGTGCTAGAGTCAATCCATCATCACTGTTTTAACGTCCACTTTACATGCTTGCAAGGGTCAGATGGAATTTATTGAGGCAGATTTTTGTTTTTTGACTGGATGCCCTTCTGTCATCAACCATCATATGTTTCCAAGCAAGGTAAATATTTCCCCCATGGCCAGGCATATTTTTTCACAGAAGACTTGTCTCCATTTTAAATGATATATAATACACAAGTGAGGTATGTGTGTGATGAAATTATTAGCAATAAAGTTAGACGGACTGCAGCAACTGGCAAGAAAGATGTGTGAATGTTGTCTTTTTGTATGTTACTAGGAATTTGAAAATCAGCTTTCGAATATATAATTCAAGAAAGTGAATTAAATATGTTACATTCATTGTGAGATGTTGGCTGAGACTCTGCAAAGATTGAGCAACCTCCAAAAGGTTTTGAGTTGAAAGAGATATATATCAAAGTATTAGCTTCTGTGACTTGTTCAGACATAAAGCTAAATGGAAACATGTAAAATGAAACATTAATCTCAAGATAGTAATGATGATAAAAGATTGTCATTGATTAGCAAACCGAAATAACTATATTTGACAAGTTGATTAGGCTAACTATGACAAAAAAAAAAAAAAAAAAAAAAAAAAAAAAGATAAAAAAAAATCCAGTGGTTGACATTAATGATGCAGTCTATTTATGAGTAAGCCTCTATCAGGCCTCTCAGTCTGTTAGAAATGGCAGTTGTACAATCCTACCTATAGTATAATAATAATGATGATGATGATTTTAAATTTTGGCAGAAGGCCATCAGTTTTGGAGAAGGGGTGTAAGTCACCAATCTCATTGCTCAACTGGTACTTATTTCATTGACCCTGGAAAGATGAAAAGTAAAGTTGGCCAAAGTGGAATTTGAACTCAGAAAGTAGCAACAGGTGAAATACTGCCTGGCATGCTAACGATTCTGCCAGCTTGTAGAATGATAATAATAATTCTTTTGACACAAGGCCTGCAGTTTTGAGGGGAATGGGCAAACCAATTACATTAACCCCTGTACTTGACTGACATTTGCCAGTACCACCAGACTGGCCCTTGTGCCGGTGGCACGTAAAAGCACTGACTACACTCTCGGAGTGGTTGGCATTAGGAAGGACATCAAGCTGTAGAAACTCTGCCAGATCAGATTGGAGCCTGGTGTAGCCTTCTGGCTTGTCAGTCCTCAGTCAAATCGTCCAACCCATGCTAGCATGGAAAGCAGACGTTAAACGATGATGATGATGATTATATTTTCCATTCCGTTTAATTTGTTTTAATTCTAAATTTTGGTATGGTAGAATGAATTTTGGTTGCTATTTCAAGCAACACTGTACCATGTAGAGGTTCCCTTGGCTTGCAGCAGTTATTTTTTGGTCTTTGTTATATGATTTTATTGCTGTTAGAATAGTTACGTATTGCAGTTGTGCCAAGAACTTTAGACATAAATGGTTTAATGATGATAAATATGGTAATCATTTTCTTCTGAAATGAAGTCTGACTTAGTTTCAGTCTTCTGCAAAATCACTTCAAAGAAGCCAACTTCAAGATCCTTTTGATTTCTATACATCGTGTAGGTATGGCTGCATGGTTGAGAACCTTACTTCCCGAACCCATGGTTTTAGGTTCAGTCTCACTGTGCAGCACTTGGCTAGTGTATTCTACTATAAACTTAGGTTGACCAAAATCTTGTGAGCGGACTTGGTAGATGGAAACTGAAAGAAGCCCATCTTACATATATATCATCATTTAGCATCCACTTTTCCATGTTTGCATGGGTCAAACGAATTTGTTGAGACAAATTTTCTATGGCAGGTTCTCCTGCCACCAACCCTCACCTGTTTCCAAGCAAGGTAATATTTTATCATAGCTAGATATGTTTTTTTGCAGAAAACTAGAAATGAACAACCTTGCTTGTATGAGAATGATGCTCGTTTACAACTATAACACGATGTCTAGACAAGGGTCCACACACCTATATATACATACGTAAATATGCTGATGACCTTGCACTAATTGCGCAGTCACTATCAGAACTAGAGGAGAAGTTTAAGGTGTGGAAGCAAGGACTAGAATCGAAGGGCCTTAGAGTCAACCTAGCAAAAACCAAAATCCTAATAAGTAGGAAGGTAGATAAAACACAAACCCCTTCAGGTAGATGGCCCTGCTCAGTATGCAGTAAAGGAGTAGGTAGTAACTCTATAAGATGTACCCGGTGCAAGCTATGGACACATAAGAGGTGCAGCAATATCAAAGGCAGATTAACTACAAAGTTAGTCTTTGTATGTGGCAGATGTTCAGGTGCAATAAACACTGTAAACAAACAGGAAACAACTTCTATCTCATTCCAGGGAGAAAAA